>NC_052473.1:12834432-12868317 GCF_009730915.1 Dioscorea cayenensis subsp. rotundata
CACCTACCTTCTCTCTCAATCTGTAATCTGCTTCACATAGATGACCACCCAAGAAAATCATTTAGTGCATTTGATAAGGAAAAGTTACTAAAGGTGGCTGAATTTTATTCATATGAGTTTCTTGATGTTGAGCTTATAGCTCTTAAAAATCAACTTGGAAATTCTATTGTGGACGGAAAAGGTTAGCAAATTTGAATCTAATACATGCGATAACTTTCACAAAGCATAGTAGAAAACAAGAAACATAATATTTATCCAGCAATATATTTGCCATTGAAGTTGCTATTAATTTTACTTGTCTACAACTACCGTAGAGTAAGCATTTTCTGTGATAAAGTTGATAAAAAATGATTTAAGAAATAAAATGAGAAATCAATAGTTGAAAATTGTTAGATAACACATATTGAAAATGATGCATTTGATTGTGTTAGTAATGATTCAATTATGTATTATTTTCAAGATATGAAAAATACCGAGGATAGTTGTAAATGAATTTTATTTTGTTATTTAGTATAGTATAATCAAACTTTTATTCACATGTATCTATAATTTAACCTTATACTAAATATATGGATCTCACTATGTAAATTCTTGGATCCACCACTGGCTGTGATCTAATTATTAAGCAACAACAAAGACAAGGTTAAGTATAACTCAAGATATTAGCAAGATTGATAAAAAGATTGTATTTATATTTTGAAACAAGGATCAAACAATATTTAGCTAGAAGAACGCCACAAGCTATAGCTGACATACTAAGGTTAAACTCCAAAGCAAACACCCATGGATTAGAGAAGAAACCAAAGGTCGCTAAAGATCTTACATTGAATTTGCAAGGAGAAAGAAAGAGATCCAAGACTTAGGGCAAGAAAATCATTGAAGAAAGTGACGGCTTATGCAATTACTGTTTTACCTTTGAAATAACAGAAATGCCCTCACACTTTCACAAAATTGATCAGCATATGCAATTACCGTTTTACCTTTGAAATATTATAAAATTTAGTAAAATAACTTGTGACTAGATCTAACCCAGAGGCTAAGTATTACACTTATAGTGTAGAGCATCATTGGGAAAATGATAAAAAAATGTAAACAAGAAGATATATTAAAGTGAAGATAGTAATTTTGGTAGATTTCTACACGATAATATATTTAAGTGCCCAGGTACTTAACAAATTCATCTCTAACATCACATATAGGTTATACCACAACATTAGAATACCAACTCATACTTACACCTGATTTATCCAAAGTTATTTTCTCTTGAAGGTTGTTTGCATTGTGTCTGACTATATCTAGGAATAAGGCAACTTGCTTTTCTATGAGCACGTGGATGGTATCCCTTTATTTACTATGCTCTCTTAACAGAGCACAAAAGCTTAGAAACATGTCCTTCCCCATTCATATATATATACGAATAGTTGTGGACTTCTCATCTAATATTCGAACCATGTGTTGTTGGGGTTGCTAGAGTTATTATTGGGGTTGTTAGAGCTACTAATGAGGTTGTTAAACTTCATTCAATTAATAATTCTTGTTATTTAGGGCACGTAGGTAGGATTTTACTATTTCCTTAGCCATTTATCATGTAAAATGTGGGTTGCTTGTTACATTCTTATCTCTCTACAAGATATTTTTAAGTGAATTAATTTGTGCTTAGAGATTATAACAATTTGGTATCAGAGCTCCATCTTAGGGCCTGATTGTGAAAAAAAAGAAATAGCTGTTTCTTATGAAGAGAGAATTGAAGTATAGCAGTTGAACATAACTTCATTCAACCTGCAATTCCTAAGTTTGATGCCCACTATGATCACTGGTCCATGCTTATGGAAAGTTTTCTTTGTTCAAAGGAGTATTGGAGTTTGGTGGAGTGTGAAATCTCTGATGTAGCAAAAGGAATGGGCCTTACTGAAGCACAACAAAAATCAATTGTAGAATAGAAGATGAAAGACTTGAAGGTTAAGAATTATCCATTCCAAGCCATTGATCGAACCACTATGAAGACCATCTTTAATAGAGACACTGCCAAGCATATCTGAGATGCTATGAAGTAGAAATACCAGAGTTCCATAATAGTAAAAAAAAAACACAACTGCATAGTCATCGGAAGGAGTTTGAGATGCTACATATGAAAAAGTGAGAGTGTTGATAAGTACTTTTGCTCGGACACTAACCATAACAAACAAGATGAAGATTTATGATGAAAAAATGTGACAAGTGGTGATCATTAAAAAGATCTTGAGATCAATGATCTCAAGGTTCGGCTATGTTGTGCTTTCAGTTGAAGAGTTTAATAACTTAGACATTTTAAACATTGATGAGTTGCATAGTAGCCTATTGTTACATGAGCAGAGGATGAACGGGCATGAAGGAGATGAGAAGGCATTAAAGGTAACTTATAAGGAAAGATTTGGTGGAAAGAGTGGTGGTCGAGGTCATCGAGGTTTTCAAGAAAAAGGTAGAGGAAGAAGCAAACAAGCATTTAACAAAGCTATAGTTAAGTGTTATAAGTGACATCAATTAGAGCAATTTCAATATGAGTGTCCTAAATGGGAGAAAGAAGCAAATTATGATGAGCTTGAGGAGCAAGAGGAGACCATGTGTGGAGCTAAATCAATCAAGGAGAGAAGCTTTCTGGTTTTTGACTCAAGGTGTAGCAATCATATATGTGCAAACAAGCAGTGGTTCTTGGATCTTGATGAAGAATTCTGACAATTTGGTGAAGCTAGGGATTAATTCCAAGATGGCTATGTTAGGAAAGGGTAACATTAGGTTACTAATTAATGGAATTACTCAGGTAATCACTGATGTTTTCTATATACCTGAGTTGGAAAATAATTTATTGAGTATTAGACAATTACACAAAAAAGGTGTTGCTTTCTTTATACAACATGGGTATGTAGAGTCCATTATCTCAAGATAGGGCTTATTATGCAAACAACAATGTATGCAAACAGGTTGTTCAGATTGCTTGTAAGAATTATGCCAAAAGCTCCCACTTGTTTTCAAACAACTCTTGAAGGCAACACTCATCTAAGCACATGGTGAGAGGGTTACCACAGTTGAAGGCAACATCAAAAGTATGCACTAATTGCATGGTGGGAAAGCAACACAAGGACGCAATATCAAAGACGAGCTTATGGTGATCATCACAAAGACTATAGTTGGTACATGCTAGCATCTGTGGACCCATCAAACCTATTTCCAATAGTAAGAAAAGGTATTTCATAACTTATATTGATGATTATAGTCGTAAGGTGTGGGTATATTTTCTTGTTGAGGAATCTAGAACTTTTCTATCTTCAAGGTTATAAACCTCCTCGTTGAGAAAGTGATAGGAGCTTTTATTCATTGTCTATGCACAGATAAGAGTGGAGAGTTCACAACTCTTGTGTCACACCCCGTCTCGTGGGTCCCATACATGACATACCACCACGACAACCCAGGGGAGGTCCAACACTACCTCAACCCTAGATCTCCATAAGGCTAACCTGTTCACTGAACAATACATCTATAATCACAATGAATAACCCAACAATAAATACATTCGTCAATCTTCCTACACATGATCAACGAGTTAACATCAAGATATACAATACAACGGTCACCATAAGATAGTGATAATAACCACAACAACAACAATAACAACCCCTAAACATAGGGGTAAAATCCCTCATACAAAACCTGAGTCAAACTGACATACAACCGTATTTAAAGAAGAGAAATACATAATAGGGTTCAACAACATCTTAGTGGATCCCTGATAATACATGCCAAGGAAACAAAGTGACATACACAACTCAAAATGGGAATACAACACCACACTTGCCAAGCATTTCACGCTTTCACCCTTACATTGTGCTATCACCTAGGAGGAAGAAAGAAGGGGGTGAGTAACTAGGTTACTCAGTGAGGGGCTAAAAAATGGACTATAGCTCACACATGTATAAATGAAAAGACAATATCAAAAACGTGTTTCAATTTCCCACAATAATGAAGATAGTTTAAATAACAAGTATAACCAAGGTTGTCAGACCCGGACCGGACCGGCCCGGCCGGTTCAACCGGAAAAATTGGGAACCGGCCATGTGGCCGGCCATGGTATACCCCATTGAACCGGGTATTAAAAAACCCGGTGTTAACCCGATGACCCGGGCGGTTCAACCGGGAACCGGTTGACCTGGCCGGGTCATTCGGGTCACAATGTTTATTTTTTTTTTACAATATTTAATAATTTATTATTATTTTCTCATTAGACAATAAATAGAATTACAATATATATATATATCATAAACATACCAACAAAAATTAACATTTAAAAATAAAATCTATTAATGTGTTATGTAAATACTTTCTAAAAAAATTAATTTATTAAGAAAAATAAAAACAATAAATGAGTGTAATTTTTATTATAAAAAAATAAAATTAAAGTATTCTAATTAAATAAAAAATATAAGAAAATTTAAAACAAAATAAAAACTCAATTGAGATATAAGAATTAGTGAATTAAATTTAATATCTATTTTAACACAATCAACCAATAAACAAATAAATAAATAAATAACACCAAGAGAAGTTCGATAATTATATATTAATATATTAAATTTGTAAATATTTAAAAAATGTAAAAATAAATGACATAATTAGAAAACTCTACTGTATATAAGGTCATTTATCAATTTAAATATCAAATTTGAGTAGGTTTTTATATTATAATTATGGGTTTAATATTATATTTGCTCATTATTAATTATTATAATATTTTTTATATTTAATTATTGACCCTGGTTCAACCCCGGTTCGACCCGATCGAAACCCATTGACCCCTGACCCCTGGGCTTAGCCGGGTCATTGCCCGGGCCTGGTCTGACAACCTTGAGTATAACATAAGATTATAACTGTCCTTAGTAAAATACATGATAAAACCTTTGGAAATCATCTAAGAATTCATACGAGTCTGAAATCCAAGTTCAAACATTCTTTTCAATAGCTCACAATTCAGAATGTTTAGAAATTGATAAATCAACAAATCAAAATAATCAATAGTATCCCAAATAGCCTCTGGAAACCCTCCATCGCTACCCGTGGCCTCCGTTAGGTCAAGAGCCACCAAGATGCACATATCTTGGTGTTGGCCATTGGGGAACCCATGTGGTGACTCCGGGTACCCAACCCTACACACCTTTCAGGCTCTCTACGCTCCCCTTGAAAGGGTAATACCTCATCTGATTACTCTACGCCACCCCAAGTAGGTCAGCCAATGGAAACTCTATCCTTTACTGCAGTAAGAACTGGAGCTCAGCTCCATTGTCACCATCAAAAAAATAAACGATGTTCAGCCCATAGGTTCAGTAGATACATTAACACAATAACATAAGTCTCGTTAAGATATCATAAATTCTCACATATACAACTTTCACTCCAAGAGTGAGCAACTTGATCATAACATCTACAATGAAATCCTTTTTATCAAGAAAACATCAATTTGTCAATAATCCTTGAAGATACACTTCAAGTATAACATCATTTAAATGTAGTTCAGCATAGTTTGCATATCTCATTTAACATCATAACTAAAATATCTAGTTCTATGAAAACAACCTTATGAAACATATCACCAACAGTAAGATTTTCAAACAAAATAAAATTTTCTTTGTGAAATTTTTGGAAATAGCTAACTCATGATTTAACTATGATTTCCAAACATCAAAGAAAGCATTTCAAAAGCTTTAGTAAAAGTAAGTCATCATTCAAAGAACAAGAATGAAATGTAAACATAAGAAGGGAAGGAAGAAAAGGAAGAAGGAGAAGAAGAAGAAAAACCAACTAACCACCAAGCTTCTCAAGATCCTAAAGAATCTCTTCTTCAAGAGAGAAGGAGAAAGATCTCCACTTATTTCTTTGTTTGGAGGCGAAAGATGATGAGTTGGGGAGAACAAAAGGTGATTCTAGAAGAGGAGGAATATGGAGAGGAAAAAGGGCTAAAAGAAAAGCCTAGAACCTTCAAAAAAGGCCCTTAAATAGGCCTAGCCTGCGATCTGCTTGCAGGCTACCTTGCTGCTGCAAGGGAGGCCGCAAGGCCTCTCAAGATGGCTTCACATTCCACAAGGGAGGCCGTGAAGCCCTCAAAACAGCCCCTTGCAAGCACACCAAGTGCCCGCAAGGCTTGGCCTGCTTTTTCCCTTTTTTAGGAGTTTTTCTCCACACTTTTTACCTCCTAAAAAACCTCAACTAAGGTCCTAACTCAAAAGGACACCCAAGGAACTCATGCCCACAAGAAACACTCAAGAAAATGAATCAAAAGAGAAATAGAGAAGTAGGAAATAGTCAAACTTCCAGATCTTGAGTTCAATGCCTTTTGCAAAACTAATGGTATTAGCAAGCAACTCACTGCAACCCACACTCCCCAACAAAATGAAGTAGCTGAACACAAGAACAGAACAATCATGAACATGGTTAGAAGAATGCTATCGGAGAAGCAAGTTTCAAAGAATTTTTGGCCGAGAGTCGTAAACTAGACAACACATGTGCTCAACAGAAGCCCCACATTGGCAGTGAAAGATATAACTCCTGAAAAGACTTGCAATGGTGTTAAACCCAATATTGTTTATTTTTTTACTTTTTGAATGCATTGTCCATTTTCATTTGTTAGATAGTAAGATAAAGAAAATGGATTATAAGAGTTTTCAATGTGTGCTGCTAGGGATAAGTGAAGAATCTAAAGCAAATCGACTTTATAATTCAACATCCAAAAAGATAGTTGTCAGCAGTTATGTGGGATTTGAAGAAAATGAGTGCTAGAATTGGCGGAGGAGTAATAAAGAAACAAGAATTGATGTCCTCAAATGGGGAGATAGTAAAGAAGAAGGAAGTGAACATGATCAAAGTGAAGAAGAATCTAAAGAGGAGCTACAATAGAAGAAGGAGGAGTAGTTAGCTTATTTTCAAATGAGTCACATGGAGAGAATTTTCAAACATATGAAGAAAGCTCATCACAAGGGAGGACCAGAATAATACCATTATGGACGGAAGATTATGTGAATGGGGGAGAATTTTCAGAAGAAGAAGTTGAGCACAATTTGGTTCTATTTACATCAACTACAAATCTGACTACCTTTGAAGAAGTTGTTAAGAATTCTAAGTGGAGAGGTGTGGTTGACTTGGAGATAGAAGCGGTTTAAAGGAATGTGACTTGATAGTTGATAGGTTTGCCTAAAGGAGTGAAGAATATTAGAGTAAAGTGGGGTTTGAAAACTAAACTCAACAAAAAGGGCGAGGCTAACAAGTGTAAGGCTCGGCTGGTGGAGAATGGGTATGCATAGTAGTATGGCATAGATTATACTGAGATGTTCGTACCTGTGGCTAGATGGGATACGATTCGAATGGTAATTACTTTAGTAGCTCGAAATGGTTGGAGTGCGTATCATCTTGATGCAAAAAGTGCTTTCTTACGTGGAGAGTTAAATGAAGCAGTGTTTGTCAAGAAACCACTGGGTTATGAGAAGAAAAGTGAAGAGCATAAGGTGTATAAATTGAAAAAAAGCATTGTATGGCCTTAAACAAGCCCCTCGTGCATGGTACAACCAAATTAAAACATGCTTTGTCAAACAAGGATTTGAGAGGTGCAGCTGTGAACACATCTTATTTATAAAAATAGAAGATGAAGTAAAATTGTGATTGTTAGTTTTTACGTTTGATGCTCTAATTTTTACTTGTAATGATGAGAGTAGGTTTGTTAAGTTCAAGAATTCTATGAAACTTGAATTTGATACGACTGATTCGGGAAAGATGAGATATTTTATTAGTGTAGAGGTTTTTCAAAATTATCAAGGCATTTATATTAGTCAAAGAAAGTATGCAAAATAAGTTTTGGATAGGTTTAGGATGTAGGAGAGTAATAGTGTGAAGAATCCCATTGTGCTTGCATTAGGCTAATGAAGGATGAAGAAGAAGGAACTAAGGTGAATGCTACCATGTACAAACAATTGGTTGGAAGTCTTATATATCTAATTGCAACAAAGCTAGACTTGATGCATATGGTGTGTCTCATTCAAGGTTGTCAGACCCGGACCCGGCCGGTTCAACCGGAAAAATCGGGAACCGGCCATATGGCTGCCCCGGATACTCTATCGACCCGGGTGTTAAAAAACCCGGTGTTAACCCGGTGACCCGGGCGGTTCAACCGGGTCACAATGTTTAATTTTTTTTTACAATATTCAATAATTATTATTATTTTCTCATTCGAAACCACAAAATCGTGTAGATTTATTAATATTAATTTAAAATTTATAATCAAGAAATAAAATTACAATATATATATATATATATATCATAAACATACCAACAAAAATTAACATTTAAAAAAATAAAATATATTAATGTGTTATGTAAATACTTTCTAAAAAAATTTAATTTATTAAGAAAAATAAAAACAATAAATGAGTGTAATTTTATTATAAAAACATAAAAATTAAAGTATTCTAATTAAATAAAAAATATAAAAAATTTAAAACAAAAAATAAAAACTCAATTGAGATATAAAGAATTAGTGAATTAATTTCTTATTTATTTTAACAAAATCAACCAATAAACAAATAAATAAATAAATAACATCGAGAGAAGTTCGATAATTATATATTAATATATTAAATTTGTAAATATTTATAAAATGTAAAAAAATAAATGACATAATTAGAAAAACTCTCATCGTATATAAAATCATTTATCAATTTAAATATCAAATTTGAGTAGGTTTTTATAATATAATTATGGGTTTAATATTATATTTGCTCATTATTAATTATTATAATATTTTTTATATTTAATTATTGACCCCGGTTCAACCCCGGTTCGACCTGGTCGAACCCACTGACCCCTGACCCCTGGGCTTAGTCGGGTCATTGCCCGGGCTGGGTCTGACAACCTTGGTCTCATTAGCAAATTCATGGAAAGTCCAACTGAATTGCATTTACAAGAAGTGAAAAGGGTGTGAAGATACTTGAAAGGTACTATGGATTTAGGAATATTTTTATCAAAAAGGGAGGGTGGGGGTTGGGGGGAGGGGGGCAATGAAGAGTTGATAGCATATACAAATAGTGATTATGCAAGAGATGTAGATGATAGGAAAGTACTTCTAGATATGTGTTTCTACTCAGTGAAGAAACTGTGTCATGGTCCTCTAAAAAGCAACATGTGGTTATTTTACTGAAGCAGAGTTTGTGGCAACTGCTTCTTGTGCTTGTCAAGGGGCGTTGATGAGGAGAGTATTGGAGAAGCTTGGTCATTCTCAAGGTAAGTGTACCACTGTGTTACGTGATAACATCTCTACCATTAAGCTATCAAAGAACCTAGTCATGCATGGACGCTATAAACACATTGTTGTAAGGTTTATTTTTTTGAGTGATTTGACCAAAGATGGAGTTGTTAAGTTGAAACATTGTGGCACATAAGAACAAGTTGCAAACATTATGACAAAACCACTTAAGCTGAATGTGTTCTTGAAGTTGCGTGAATTACAGGGCATGTGTATGGCACCAGGAGTAGACTAAAAGCATTACTCCAATCAATTTAGGGGAGCCATTATTGGCGTTTGTTGGGGTTATTAGAGTTACAGATGAGGTTGTCAAACTTCATTCCTTTAATAATTATTATTTAGGGCATGTTGGTAGGATTTGACTATTTACTTAGCCATTTATAATGTAAAATGTGGATTGTTTGTTTACAGTCTTATCTCTTTGTAAGGCTTATGCAAGTCAACAACTTGTGTTGAATTCAATAAATTTTCTAGATAGTTTGAGTGAATTGGTTTGTACTAAGAGATTATAACATGTGCGAGCTTTTATAGATATTTCTAACTGTTTAAGCCTCCAAGGGAAATGCATGTTGTCTTCATTGGTTAAAAGTATAAACAAAATAACCACAATAATCGCGAACACCGATGCTTCAATGCAAATAAGATCATCCAAAACATTCTTATCCTTCGTACACTTCAATAGAAGGATGCAAAAAAGTTTACAACATCTACTACTAAAAATAAGTGTATAGATCATGTTCATGTTTTACTAGTAATAAGAAAAACATTCCCAAAAAAACATCAAAGAAGAATTACATGGGTAATTGATGTTTTATTAGGAGTAATTGATGTAACGAAGCAATTTTTCATAAACTAATTTTCTTAGCATTAATAACAAATACATAATAAAGATGGATTTTTGGGCTCATTGGGTCATGTCATATATGAACTTAAATTTGTTTATAATTTACAATATGAAAGTTTTCATATTTGGGTTATGGATGTAATGGAATGTAACTAGGGCTTGAAAAGTAATTATTAGTTGTTTCGAAGAAATTTATAACTCAAATGATTTCAAGTTTTATTTTTGTTTGTAAAAGTAGTCATAATTAATGAGCATGTGCCATATATAGGTTCAAACTTTATGGTTAAGAAGAGTTTTTCTAAAGAATAAGCTAGTAGTTTTGATGAAAAGAGGGAATATCTTTCCTTATTTGTTGTAAAATTATTGTAAATCTCCTCAAGTCTAAGCTACATTAGTGACTCTTCAACCACCTCCAAATAATTATAAAGGCAAATGTTATGATACATTAATGCTATAGTAACTCATCAGTCCCTTCATTTGGGCCAATATTGGAGGGTGTCTTGGATAGATCATACATGAAGACATGGTGCCTTTAGGTTTATCTTGATGCTACTCAGACCATCTGAAGTGTTTTGACCCAAATATCTACAAATTGTAATAAGCCAACCTAGGTTGACAGCAAAAAGAGAATTAGAGGTTTTACAGTGGTCATACAATTTCTATCACAAATAACTAGCCATAGGGTTTTTGGCAACCTTTGAATCTTTAGAGGCAATACGTACACCATATGATAACGAATATCATATTTAATCTATTTGACAATAAAAATTTTCATATGTTTTTTTTTTTATTATTGTTCCTATTAGACTATTTGCATCTACATATGGCCAACTCTATACAAATCTATAATGACTTTTGCTAGCCAAAAACCTATGTTCTTGTGATTGTGATGTTTGTTTTGAATATAAAGTCAAGAGTATATGTTTGATACATACTATTTTAAAGCCACTTGTTGTTCCAGCCATCCCATTATATTCTCTGTGCTTTGAAATTGAACATTTAAAAGAGTAATTTATCAATGACTAGTAAGTAATTGAAATCAATTCAATCATTTAAGTCAACTAGATGAACAAAGAATTTTGAAGTGTACCATAGGTATATGTGTTAATTTAGTAAAATCTTTATGGGTTATGAGTTTGACTTAACCTCATTGTTATTGTAAGTAATACATCTTAATCTAATAGATTCTTGAGGTTAACAAAGTGAGTTAGGTGTGTTTGTTTGACTGGATTTGAAAACCAAGGATTTGAAAATCTTTGAATTTGGAAATTTTTGTTTGTTTCAAAATATTTGAATTTATTTTGTATTTTTTTTAAATCTAAAAATCATGGGATTATGAAATTTCAGCAAAAATGACCGAATTCCAAAATCCCTTCCCGTGAATCCCTCACATGACTTACACGTAAGGGATTCACATGCAAATATACATATTAATTACTCATAATATTTGAAATTTGAATTCATATTAATTATATTAATTACTTATAATATTAATTTCACTATAATTGTATTTTATTTAATATTTATAAAATTTTAAATAAAATATAATTATAGTATAAATAATATAAGCAATATAATATATAATTGATATATTATATTATATTAATTATTTTAATATATTATATCTTTATTATAATAAATTAATTACATATTAATTATATTAATTACTCATAATATTTAAATTTTGAATTTACATTTACATAAAATAAAATATATATTTTATAATATATATTAATTATTTATAATATCAGGATGGGGTAACCTCACCATTGGTGACCATAATATGTACTCCACATCAAAAATACATCAAATCAAACACATGTTTTCCAAATTCAAATTTACAAATCCCTCTACCCAAACACTGAATTTGACACTCCTGAATTTTTAAATGCAAAGATTTGTAAATACAAATCCACTGCATTTTCAATTACATCCAACCAAATACCCCTTAATTATCATGTCGAAGGAGAAAGACTGTAATTGACTACTCTAAATTAGGATTAAAAGTTATATGAATTATTTTCTTTTCAAGTAAATATTTTAAATTTATCACCTACCATTTTCTTTTCTTTAAATCCAAAAATTTCTTACAATCATTGTAAAAATAATAATAAAATAAAACTTGGTTACAATTAAATGTTGTCAATTGACATCCCTACTTATTTTAATTTAGTTATTCTTGTATTAGTTGTTTTAATATTTGAGACCTATTAGCTGCTCAAGACTCATGGATTATTAATTTTTAGATTCAAACCAACTACAAGGAATATAATGCTTAGCTAGGATTCTAAATACCAGATTAAGTTCATATATAAAATTGATGATTAGTTAAGTTCTGAGAATTGACTGCATATAACCATGCCTGCCTTTTTGCATCATCATTTGCTTGTGTTCAAAAAGAGACAAAGGAAGACAAAATTTTAGAGACTACCCAAGAAAATTATAGCCAATGGAAGTAGATATTTATTCAAAGTTAACACAACTGTTCTGTTATCTCTCCTGAAAAACCATGATTGCTTATGCATAGAGCTTCTTCATCTTATCTTCTGTTTTTTTCTTTTTTCTTTTTTTAAGAGAATTGGCAAAATCATTTAACTTCAATGTATTCTAGATTTGTAAATTTTTTTTTTTGGAAAAATGTGGATAAACCACATGCATTAAAGAAGATAGCCAACAAACAAAGCTCCAGAGAGGAATGCAAACAATCTACCCACCAGGAGTGGGAGAAGAGAAGAACAACAAAAACCCAAAAACAAGGAAAAAAACATCAGACCACTAGGAGGACAGACCCCACCTAGGGAAACAGGAACATCAAAGAGCTATCCCTCGCTCTGAGGAAGAACCGGATCGGACTGAGCCCTCTGCTCCAAGTCACGAGAGGAGAGGAAATCAAGGCTTCTCCTAAGTTTGCTGCTTGGCTCCTTCAGTTTAGCTTTCTTCGAATCAGGAGTTGCATTCATCCACATAAGCACCATATGAATAATCTTAAAAATGACAGAAGTAGTAGATGAACAGGCACAATCAAAAATGCGTGCATTTCTCTCCAACCAAATATTCCAAGTCACAGCTCGAAGGATCAAATCCCAAGAGGGAATCAAGGATTTAGTAACCTAGGAACGCCAATTCCCCCACAGGTCCATTAGAGAAATAGGGGTGCGATGGCCACCCAGGAATCAGAAGTAGTAGATTTGTAATTTTTTTATTTTAATATTGGATCAACCCATTTTTATTAATTCAAATTTTTTATGATAGATTTTAGACAAATTTGTTTTTAATATAACATAAACCTAAGTTTGAATTAAAAATGGGTAAGTATCATTGGTTGCCACAAGTGTTTCAGTAAGAAGATATCGCCATGTGATCACATACGTTTTTGTAGCGATGTGGCCACAAAAAGCTGCTCGATCAGCTCATGACACATTTTCATGTTTGGGGGTTGTTTCCGGCGAAGGTGATGAGGTGGCCAATTATAGAGCCATCCACGTCGGACGCCACCTCAGCACCTTCGCCAAAAACAACCCCCAAACATGAAATGGCATGGCAGAGTGTGAGATCGTGTCGTGGCCTCATTGTTACAAAAAGCGTATGTGACCATAGCGTTATATTTACGAAAAATTTGTGGCCACCAGTGATACTTACCCAATTAAAAATTTATTTTTAGATATACATATTAGTACACACATAGTCGGAACAGGGGTACACACGCGAGGGCAAGGGGATGCTTGACCACCCCCTTGCCCCTGAAAATGAATATATATATATATATATATATATATATATATATATATAATATTATTAAATTATTAATAATTATAGTTTATATATGAAAATTGGTATTCTTTATTTATTTATTTTAAAATTATACCAATATTATTTAAAATAAATTAAATGAAAATAATAAAGTGATAATAACAACTAAATTTTGTGGTTTTTCCACTTTTTTATAAAAAAAAAAATAATAATAACAACTAATATGATCAGATATTTTCAAATATTTTTGCTTTTAAATTTTATATTTAGATATGTTTTTATTGAACTTATCAATATGTAATTATCAATTTTTAAGATATTAATGTAAAAAATAGTAATAAAAAAATAAAATCTTACAAAAATATAATTGCTTCCTCAAAATCTTTAGAAAAATCATTATAGGTTGCATTGATTAGTGAGGTTTTTTTTTTCTCTTTTACAATCTCTTTTGAGTTTATGTTTTACTTTTCATCAAGATTTATTTTATTTGTTTTATATCTAACTTAATTTGTTTAATTTTTTGTGTGATTATTTGTCAGTTTGATTATTTTTTTTAATGAAAATCGTTGTGAAAAACTGTTAGATATTTTTTTATGATTAATTGTTATAAAAATTTTGATTATTCATTAGATTATTTATTAAATAATTATTGTATTTATTAATTTAATTAGATTGTGAATATGTTAATTTTTTTAATTTTATTATTTGTTAATTTAGTGCTTAACTATTAGTTGAGTTAATTCTTAACTATGTAGATATGATAAGTTTTTACATGCAAATAAAAAATTTTTGGATCGATCTATATTTTATATTGTTGAAATATTGATTTCAAGTTTGAATTAATAGAATTGTTTAATATTTATAAATTTTTTTAAATTTCAATTAAGCACCCTCTCAATTTTAGTGCTAGTTCCGCCACTGAGTACACATTAGATTTCTTATCAACCAAAAGAAAAGAAAAAGAAATTCAACACATTCATAAAAAAATCCTACATCATGAATCTTAAGCATCCATGAAAAACTAAATGAAACAAAAAGAAGATTGAATTAAATTTATAGATCAACATTATTAATATATATATAATAAAAATTAAAAAAAATCTTAAAGAAACAAGCTACTACTTGGGACAGTGGGAAATGGAGAATTATGCCAAATGTAGAAAGATTCAATGATATGGTAACACCACATCAAATTTTATCTTCTCAAAACACAAGTTTTCATTAGAATTTTTTTTATTATTTAAAAAAAAGTTAATTTTTTTTTATTTAAACCCTAAATCTAAACTTATAAATGGGAAACTGAAAAACACTCTCTTTGAATTCTAAATTGTAAGTGGTTTACTATTTGGATCTAGGACTTAGGATTTAGGTTTTTAGAATTTTTTGGATTATATTTGGGTTTAAAATTTTAGAGTTTTAGATAAGATTTTCTAATGTTATATAATTTTTAGAATTTAAAAATTTATACAGTTTAAATTTGAAGTTTATGAAAAAAAAATGATGTGGATACCAATCCACATTGTGAAAATTTCTCACACGACGATCTCTAGTTGGAGAGGATAAAATCTAACGTATTATTATTGCCTTCACTGCTGCTCCTCATAAACCAGTTTCTAATTCTCTATTTTATGGAAACAATGTTATTTCTGATGCCATTATTCCTACTTCACAGTTTCATACAATCTTTCTTCTATAACAAATATAAGATAATTAAAACAAAAAAAAAAAGCACAATCTTTCTTCTATAACAAATATTAGATAATTAAAAAAAAAAAGCATGAAAGGCAAAGCTCTGGATTAAAACGTAAATAACCCACTCTAAACACACTTTTTATCATACCTTAATTATAGGAACACATGTACTTTTATTATCATATATTGATCGTGCATTGAGCCACATTAGGGTCATACGTTTTAACCATTAACTTATTACTGTAGTGACAATTCTCAGAACATCCAACTCATCAAAGGGGCAATTTTGATTAAGGTCTTTGTCTAGGGTTCTTCCGTTGAGGGTTGTTGCGAGATCCATTAAGATCTGACATCGGGTAGACCTGACCGCGATTCGGTTCGAATCGTAGAACCAAACTAGAATCGCCACTATTGGAACCGAACCAGAACCGTAAAAAAAATTTCGGTTCCAAACCGGAACCTTGAACCGGAACTTTAAGATTCCGGTTAAGGTTCATGAAAACCGGAACCTGAACCGAACCGAAACCGAACCGCTGGTTCCAGTTCTATTTTTATTTTTTTAAATAAAATATATATATAACATAATTTTTTATATATTTTAATTAATTGAAATTAAATTATTTAGAACCAAACCGGAACCGGAATTGTATTGGAACTAAACCGAGAACCGGAACCTTATGACTACGATTCGGTTCCGGTTCTATAGTTTATAAAACCGAAAACGGCGGTTTTGAACCGAAACCGAATCGTGATCTGCATCGGAGACTCAGACAAGATCAAGAATAAGTACACCTCATCATTGGTAGAACAGCCGAGATCCAACGAGAAGGTTCTAGCGCAAGATCCGTAAGGACGGTACAGAAACAATTGGTTCCTTTGTGGATTCAAGATTAGGGGGATGTTAAGAAATAAAAACTATTACTGCCCTACTTGTGATAAAATGAATAACCAAGTAAAAACAAGTCCGCATGCAGAAAAATGACCAGAACCAAAATAAATACTCTCTAAAAATGGGGGAGAAAATCAATCCAAAGTCACACATACACATAAGCAACAGCACATTGAAAATTTTTCAAGTAGTTATGCATTGGTTATGCTTCACATGCTTGACCAATACATTTCAATCCAAAATAATGTTAATGGTCCACTCAATTCATCTTTTGTACAAGGCCAATTTTTTGAAGTTACAGAGTAAGCTTCTCATCGTTTCAAATCATGCTACTCATTACTTGCATGAACCTGCTACTAGTGCACAATGCGGTTGACCGCATCTACTTCGCTATCCATATGAAGCAGCTAGTCATCAGATCAATCTGTCGCATGCTTCTTCAACCGTCAAAAGTCTGGTGATTCTTCACTCTTAATGTGATTGCACGCAAAAGCTTTGATCATTCTGTCCCCTGGTATAAATAACGATAAAACAAAAGTGAAATATTAAGATTTGCATTAAGGCATAGAAAGTACAAAATGCGATTGCCCACCGGTTGAATTGCTGATTAAATATTTGGTGATCAGAGTTCTTAGAAAGTACATCTTGTGATCTCTCACTAACCAACATGTTCGTCTCCAACGACTGAGCACCCTCTACAAATGATGCTTGCCGGCCAAAGGGTAGGCTAGTGGACGCGGCCACTGATTTAATGTTGTTTTCTTCCACAAAGACAATCAATTTAAACATAATGAAGACAAATACAAAGCAATTTAGCTGAAATCATTACCAACCTGGGAGATTCTGCATTGACTGTGCTGAATTTAACTGATGTTGTGTCACCATCTCCTCTGTGAGCATTTCCTTAAACTAAGCAAGAAATTTTTTGTATTTTAGTACCTAGAGCTGCAGAGAGTTCACATGAGAAGTAGCAGAAGGGAAAGGAACCACCTCGGTAGCCACAGGCATGTGAAAGGATCTGTTGTGAGCCTGAGAAGACTCCATGTGAAACGAGCACTCGAGGTCACTGACATTTGCTGCATTAGGTATGACTATAGACTCACTAGGTATGACTATAGACTGATTAGATGGTGTAGATCGACTCAACATATCAAAAGAGTTTCCTTGTGAAGAATCCTGGTTTAATGGCAGCATGCCACCCAATCCCATGTTCATTACTGAATCGCCATCAACAGCAAACCCCAAATTCATCTGTGAACCTTGCATGGGTGACAGATTGTTGGGGAGATACATAGGGTGTAGACTTAGACCATTTCTCATTGACAACATCTGAAAGAAGGGAATCAAATAATACAAGAATATTAGAGATTGAGGCTGCACAGATAAAAAATTTTACATAGAATGACCATGTAACTAATGAAAACTGATACTATGAGAAAACCAATGGATTTAAGACACAAGTTTACAAGTAAAACTTTTAAGCATGGCATAAAATCCTATATCGAGAAGGAAAAAACATGGCAACAAAGGAAAAAGATATGAAAAGAAAACTTCAGAACATAAACCTTTTCTTGGTCACTGGCAGAACAGAAGCAGACAATGATGCTTCCTGATGTTGGGTTTCAAATCACACTTGATCAATACACAAAGTATTAAATTGAAGAAATGTGTTCACATTTTCTCATATTCAATGATCAAAAAGAATTGCAGAACTCAGGAATTTGGTTATTAGTCAATGATCTGGGAAGATCAGTGGCTCAAATTGAGAGAAATTGTTTAAATTGGAAATTGGCCTGTTAACTCCACATAAATGATCCAAAGAGGCTAACTCAAAACAAGGTTGATAGAAGGGATGCAGAACAGAGTTTGCATCTACTCTGGAACCCTATAGATGCTTTTTGCTAGAGATTTAATGGTCTAAAAGCTGGGGAATAATGATGCCTGACAGGCAAAACCAACAATAAACAAGCTACACTTCTATAAGCTCATGAATTTAGATACCCAAGGATGAGTGGTGCATGTATGCATATAGTTGGATATGTACTGTATACAGTTATGCATATTTGCATGCATATATGTGTGTGTATCAATATCTTGACCCAAAAAATAAGGCCAAAGCACACCCTAGCCGATACAACTCTAAGTTGAAGTGCAGGCTGGGCAGTTCACCTGTGGTGTCAGTAAGTATGGCTCGCCAAAATGAGTAATCTAGCAAAACCAGACAAAAGAAAAGGAAAAGAAAGAAGAGCGAGGCCAAAAGATTTCCCTAAACATGTTATGAAATGAAAAAAAGCAAGAAAATGAGAAATCTTTTATTGATATACTTGAGGCAGGTTCAACACAATATGGAAAAAGTGAGAGGACATGAGAAATCTTTGATTGCCATCTTTTAGGCAGATTGCTTCAAGCAATATCGCACAAAAATATGTGGAAAGCTAGTAGATAAATAACACAAAAAAAAAAAATTAAGGAAAAAATGGAGGGATCAATTTTTATAATAATTATGTGAAATAGAGCCCACAGCAAATATCAGGGACAACATGAAAAGTGAGCCATGCCAGCATGCCTGGTATCTCCTTCTGCCCATCTTGGCTCATGAGTCATGCCATATCAATCCAACCTGCTCTCACTCTCCCCATCTTTCATCTTTATCAAGCACTCGCTACCCCATTTTGTTCTATTAATTGTGTAGGAATTGCAAGAATGCTACCTAGAATAGAAAAGACTTACAAGCATATAAACCAAAATGAAAATAAATTTCAATTGGTCAGGTATACAGCTGTATTTTATTGTTTTATACAGCCCTCTAATTTTTGTGAGGAATATGACAACAATGAAGTCTCCAAATCAAAAGAATGACAAGAGTGCCATGCTTTATAAAGATGCTCATGAAATAATTATCAATGAACACCTAACATATCATATACCTGAGTCACAACTCATAAGCTACAATTGAGACCAAATTGATTCAAACTAGATATCGGCCACTAACTCTATTTCTGTAATAGCTTGAATGCACAAGGCCTCCTTGGATTTTTGGTTTCAACTTGGCTAAAAGCTCAAGTCAAATATATAACTACAACTTGGCATGTTATATACTAAAGACATTGACTTTAAATAGGAAAAAAATGAGTGTACAATGAACATTGGGAAATGATGAGACTAATCTATGGATTTCCTTGCAATCAATTCTCAAAATTAATGCATGTCATATTTAACAGAGAAAAATTGCGTATCAATTTAATCAAGAAATGTTTCCATGCTTTATAACTGGGACTCGTGATTTACTCTAACATTTCCCAAATGAAATGTCTAGGCCTTGAGGAGATGTCAAGCTACTCAACGCACGGTGTTTACATAACTTAGTATGAAGTTGTTACTTTATTAGACCATTCTTTTTTCTAAAGCCATATGTTTTATCGCTCCAAATGCATCCACAATTCATGCTTTACTTTGCTTTATTAGCTTATTGATACTACAACGCAGTCAATGAAAAATGAAAAATAGCTAAAATGAATATCAAATAGGTTGTAATTAATAATAAAAATAAAATAAATATGCAAATAAAACCATTGTACAATTCGAAAGTTGATAAGTAACTAAGTAATTTACTTAGCTATGCACTATCCAAAATTACTGATGATGAAAAACCACAGAACACAAATTTTGTCAAATTTCAAGGCAACATACACATTATTAAAGGAGCAGTACAGGCTATGCTAAGGGCCAAAAGGGGCATACCCCTGATTATGCTTGTGTTTATTCCACCATAACAAAACATTAATGTTGTAAATTTCCAGTTCAGTGAGGAAAACAATGATATAATTTGTTTAAACAAGCTCACCAAAAGAAATTCTAATATTCAGTGTCATTCTTTTGAACAATTGATTAACTACCATAAATACTATGCATTTCCAAAAAATAATAATAATAACAAAATTTCAGATGAAACAAATTTTAGCTTGGAAACTTCAACCTAAAATATGTCCCAATCTACTATGTATTTTTTTTTAAATGCAAAATTTATGATTATGATTATGGTAATTAAAAAACAATTCAACATTACAATTCTAATAGTATTAGGCTCTCAAGTTTCAAGTAGTACAGTTTTAATTAAATAATGTCTATGATTAGGCAAAAGAATGAAGGTTTTGGTTTTTTTCAACAATTTCAGCTTGTGCTTACATGAATGTGCTGATTTTCCATTTACAATATCTTATGTTGGCCTGCCCAAAATGTGCTCTGCTGACTCCTCTAGTGTCACATTAAAATTGAGGTCTTCTCTTATAAAGACGGGGAACGTAGTAGTGCACAACGAGGGGAACTGACAGATTCAAGAACTTTCCCATGAGCACCTGGCATTAATGTTCATGTTATGATTTTTACAGCACAAAAGCATAATTGTTTTGTATTGGTTGGCCTGGAATGTAAGCTAATATTAAGACTACCAGCGTCACAGTAGCATCAAAGTATTCTCTTATAAAAGCAGGGGACATGGTAGAGTTGACAAAACCAATATCTTTCCTATGCTGACCTGCTTGAACAATTGTTGGTAGCAAGCAATGTTGAAGTTCGTAAAAATATCCATCATAAAGAAAAAGCAATTTTATTTTATTCCCAATAAAGCATAATGCCTTTGAATTTAATTTAAATAAAAATTAGCACTTATTCATTTTCACATGTATTCTGTCATCTCAATTTATCCCAATCATCAATAAAAATTTTAGATTATTTCCTTTAAAATTTCTTACCTTTTAAATATTTAGGACTCACTGGGCTTCTATACAAGCAGGGAAAAAGGCAATAACACAACCTAGCCTGTGCTGGATCAGACAATGCTGATATTGTAGGCCATGTTGGTGCACATAGTGAAATAGTACTCCTTGGCCCTCTTGCTATATGACCTGGTACCACCAACATAGTAGCTCCATTAATGTGTAACATAACCTTAAAACATGTTTGCAAGACTTAACTTCTTGGTTACATGGTGTCGCTCAATTTAGTTTCAAAAGGTACCACCAAGCTAAAACAGAACAGGGAAATAGTTTCCTGATACACATTCATGAAGTCAGAAATCCGATTATCTAAGGCTTCTTACTTCTAAATTCTAAGTCCTAATTCTGAATAATGAATTCGCATAATCCACCCTGATTCATTGATCTTGCCAATCAGGAGAGGGAACAAAATAACCACATAAATTAAAAAATAAGTAATGAATTTAATGTATCTAACAAGAAAGAATGTGGGAAGTTCTAGTGATATCATCGGGGTGTGGGAATGAGAAAAGTCAACCATATGTCCTGGGAGCAATTACCTGAGACACCAAGGATGAAAAGAAGGAAGCGCAACCAATTAGAAAACAATAACATTGCAGAAGGAACACCATGAGATCAGTAAACAATCCAACAACCAACATAATTCTTCTTCAAGCTTTACTTTTCCTTTGAATTTCATTTCTGCGATAGCCCTGGAATCTTTTATTTTGTACAGCAGGCATAGACCCAATAGGTGAGGAAGTTTGTCTTTCGTGCAGTTACCATAGAACTAACAGGTCTAGAATCTTTCCTTTATCTTTCATCGTATTTGTATTTGAAGAAGATGGTCTTCATTGAATACAATATTACAGTTTCCCATACCTAGTGTCTTTTCTTCTCTCACATTTTCCAAGTCCTTGGGTGATAAGGCAAGGTAACCGCCTGTAAGGTTGGTAGAGATTGGAGTGCTCCCTTAAAAAAATTCTGGATGAACCCACAGAACCTAATGCATAAATCTACAAGATGCACAAAATCAATTGCAGCATATTCATATAACCCACTGGAAGTTACAAATTCACGCTCATGGGTGTGCACACACACAAACATCAAGTTTCAGATGTCCAATAGCAGTTTGAGTCTGAAAATTGGCATATAGTTCAAGTGAGAACCACAAATCTTATAAGGCACAGATACTCAGATATACAATATGAAAAAGGATTTATGTTTACTTACTCCTAATAAAAATCTTGGTCAAGAGAATCAATGCAAACTAACAAAAGCAATGCAATATGAATTATAAGAGAGCAAAGTATCTACAAGAAATTCTTAAATCAGGTTAAACAGTAGCCACTGTACTACATATCTGACTCTAAAATATCAGATAATTGTGTTAGAAGTTAATTTCTATCAGACTTTTGTCTCTCACTTTATCATGAAGCAAACATTTATTGAAGTATTCATGGCAGGATTTGATTATTAACTGGAATGAATCCCATCCATACAGATATTCTGAGAAAGCTTATTTTCATCAGCTCAGCGACCCTGTGCCTCTCTGGTTATTGTGAAAATCAACTAAAATTGAATTTCTATTATCGAATAAAAGCTTCCATCTCAGATAGCTGGGTACTTTACCCATGTATCATTGCTAGTGAGCCTAGTGTCAACTTTAATTCAGGAAAAAGTTCCATAATTCTTTATCACCAAACGAGCACCAGAAAATTTAATAGAGAAACCAATAAAAATGAAGGTGAAAAGAAAAGAAACTGGTACCAGGAATAAATTCAACATAAACTGCCTGATGGTAACTAAGCTTTTTCAGTAGCTTAGATTTCAGATTTTCCATATACAACCATTATTTCTGTAATAATATGGTGGCTGGGTAGAGATATTGGACAGAGAAAATTGGTAACATAGCTTCACAATGAGATGTTCTTTCATAGGCTTAAGAAGTTCATGATAATTCTGAGAAAGCTGAAGAATGATAATGTTTCAGATATTCACAATTTTTATGCAGAAACATGGACTGATTTTGAAGTTTAATGCATGATAAAACGTGGGGAATTTTCAGAGCAATAACATTTTAACTGAACTGCTTGCTATAAAAGAGTTTGCCTTTGACAGAGTAAAAATTTGGTAAATTTGGAGATAGACATAATAAATCATGTATATGAACAAAATGTTAGATGAGAAAAAAGCTAAATGTTTATGTTCAATTAAAAAAATGTAAAATGAGGATCCAATTCATAACGAACAAGGAAGTCAAGGAAGATGTTATAAGGATTAGCAATAGGCCATTCATTCATTTCTACTTCTCTCTACTGAAAATGATTTTGAAACAAGATTGGAACATATTTGGATGGTTTGTTCAAAGATTTGAGGCAGTCAACTATAATAAAGATTCAACAGAGTAAATAGCACCTTAAATCTGCATCACAATCATATCCAAAGATAGTTGCCAAATAAAGAACCATCAGCTGTTCCAAATGCATGGCCAATTTGTTTTAACATCAAAACCCATAAAGAAGCTTGTCTGAAAGCTTGTCTTAATTAACCCCAGGTGAAATGGGTTTCAGGTATTATTCTGTGATTTGGCAATGTTTTCATAGAGCATCATCCTTGTTCCTAAGGTAATAGCCACAAACACATTTAAAAATTGTATACTAACAAATTATAATTTTGTACATTAAATTCATTTGGGAGCTTACATTAACTAAATTAAAGAAATACATCAATGAACCAGTAGAGTCAATGAATTTTGGAAGAACCTTTCAGCTAATGCACCAGAGCTTTGTCCAAAAAAGAAGTTATAGTAAGGATTAAAACTCGCAAACTCTAGATAGTAAATTATTTTATCAACATTAAGTAGAAATAACCATTAAACCTATATTCATTCGAAGTGTCTCTGGATGCTTTTCAAGGAAACAATATTTCAAATAGTGAAAATTATTGGAATAAACCAAATGGGGTTATTTTTTACCCTAAATCTTATCCTCAAATGGGATCAAAATCTGTGCAAGCCTGCTCTACAGTTAATCAAATTAAGTGATCATTCAAATCCAAAGAAGAAAAAACCTATAAAGTAACTACATCAAAAGTATGGAAGATAGACAATGAATTAAATTTGAAGAAAGAAAGATATTTCAAAGAACAAGATGAATGAAGTTACCTGTACTTGGAGCTGTAGTTGCTTGAGATACTCTATCGCCTCATCAAGCATCGAAGCTTTATCTGTCTGCTCAAATACAAACATTCCAACAAGTCACAAACACATCCAACTCAACAAAACAAAACACACTCCTCAAAAACTCATGAGAAAACACAAACACACAAACACACACATACACACACACACCAACCTTGTTCGAATTTGGGATCAGATTCTGCAAAGCCTTCATCTTCTCATTGATTCTACTCCTCCTCCTCTATTCCCCCAAAACAAATTTACTCAAAAGTAAACAAGCAAGAAACATGAAATAACTACAAAATCAAACTCTAGATTCCTTCTCCCCCACAAAGAATGAACCTTTTCAGACAAGTTATGAACTTCAGCAGCCCTGCTTCTCTTACTCCCAGAAGGCCTTGAAGCCACATGCTTCCCAGCTACCTCTGAAGCCTCAGCCCCTTCCTGCCTCACCAACAACATCAACAAAACAACAAGAGCAGTAGATCATCAACAGCTTAAGAAGAGAACAATATACCTCACTCTCACAGTCATAACCATCCAAATCCAGCTCTGGGGTCTTCCTCCTCCCAGAACCAGAAGAATCCTCACCATAAGAAGAGAATGGCATCATCATGGAGCAAGAAGTCGATCTTGCTGTCAGCTACTCTCCCAAGCCATGACCCAATCAGTCAGAAGGCAAGGAGAAGCCCCAATTCTAGCATGAAATGCTCATGTCATGAGGAAGAAGAGTGTAGGGTTTTAAGCTCAGAACAACAGTGCAAGCAAGACAGGAAGGGGAGCAATGAATGTGTATTTGTGCGTGCTGGTTGCGTTTTTGCTTCTGCGAGGGAGAAAAAGTACGAAAGAAATCATGGCCGGATCTGGGTTTTCCTTTTCTTTTCTTTTCGTTATTTTTTTCTTTCTTTTATTTTCCTTTTTTTAACAAATATGCCCCTAACAAAAATTTAAATTACATTATATCTACAGCATAAAAGGCATATATATATATATATATATATATAAAAGTTTACCCGTTACTAAATTCGTTTGTGATTAAAATAACAAGTTTGGTCTATTAACATCGGGTCATTTACATAGGGTGTTCACCTCAAATGTCGATGCGGGCTCACGAGTTTCGATCCCTCATCTCACGCAGTGGAGATGGACGGTTTAATGGTGAGCCATGTTCCCCACGCTGCTCGTCACCGGATTAGGTCATTTGTCGCCTTTCTCAAAAATCTCTAAATTAAAATTTTTTATTTTCTCAATTACTTTCATGAGGTTTATAAATAATGTATATTAAATTTTTTTTATGAATAATATAATTTAATATAAAAAAATTATATTACCTATCATCCTACCTATGTTATGTAAAATGCTTATGCCTGTATGGAAGGATTAAAAATTTTATCTTAAATGAATTTGTAAGTTTGTTGATTTGAATTATTGTTGAATGGTTAAATATACCATCTTAATTATTAAATTATTCAATTTATTATGATTAAAATCAATTTCTTATATATTTAAACACGCTTGTTTTATATTCTAAATAGATAACTCATAATTTTGAGATAATATACTTATAAGCGAGTGGTAATGAATATCTCTAAGTGAATAGCTTGAGAATAAAAATGGACACACTTGCAAAATGAGTGGGTTGCTAACATTTATAAGCAAGTAATCTAAAAACGAGCAAATACACATGTAATCTAATGGAGCAGCAGACATTCTAAGCTCTCAATGCTTTACCTACTCCTAAATTTTGAACAAGTAGCACATAATTTAAAGCAACCAGTCCTGTAATATGAGTGTGTAGTAGATGCCTTTAAGCTAGTAATGATCCATTCTTTTTCTTTATCATCATAGCTATTAACACTTCCATTAATCTTCCTTCTTTCTTTACAATCTTTTAACCACCAAGCTATTATTGACTCACGCCTTTTTCAAGCTCTACACCATCTTGACTCGTTGAGGAAGAATGGATGTTGATGGAGTTGTACATAAAAAATAAAAATACAAAAAGATGAGGAGAACATAAAGAAAAAAAAACAAAGAAAAAACTTTTGGCTAAAATAAATAAATAAATAAATAACAATACCGAAAAGAACATGAAAATTTGAGGAAGAAGAACATTAAAAATAAGAAGAATAAGAAAAAATTTGGGACAATTTTGATATTATACTAATACATTTATAGGGGATGCAGAGAAATTTAAGTAATAACAAAGATTTATTGGGCACTCAAAATGTCAAAGCGATCTGCACATCGATTTGCAAATATCTAAAAACCTGTAAGTCATTGTTTTTTATAATATTATATTAATTTTATTATTTTTACTTTACTAAAATGTTTTTTTAATTTTCTAATAATTACATTTCAAAATTTTAAAAAACAATATAAAAATTAATTCGTTAAATTGTTTTTGAACATTTATTATATGTTAAATAAAACATTGGTCAATACAGGTGCAATGAGCGGAGCTAAGGTTGTGTATAGGCGTAATTCCATATGTTTGCAAGGGTATATATGTAAAAGGATAAAATAAAAAAAAAGCCAAATATAAATATATTATTATTTGGTTTAATGACGGAATGGCATGGGGAGGAGGGGTTTTTAATTTACAAGTTTTGGAGGACATTGGAAAAAGTGCGGAGGCGATGGGGATGTCTTTATTGGAATATTAAATGAAGACAATAATAATAATAATAATAATAATAATAATAAGAGATAGAAAGAGAGAGAAAAGAGGGTGACGAGAGCCGGGCTAAGAGAGATTCGGTTTCGGTTACAACGGCAAATTGACGCCGACCCGACCGCGTTTCGCAATCTTCATGTGAGGCCCACTCCTGTCTTATCTCCAACTGCCACTTGTTGATGTCTCTGCACATATTCTCTCTCTTTCAATTTTATTTTTATTTTTTTACAAACCTATATATATATATTAATTTCTGAATTTTTTTAAATATCACCTGTAGTCTTTTTTGATAAATTGATATACTTTAGTTTTTTTTTAATTCATCCTATTTGGTCTCTGCCGTTACTTTGCACCATGAATTTTTTTTAGGGAAAATTACTGTTCATCTCTCGTAATTTTCAAAATTTCTCAAAAACCCCCTCCAACTTTTACACACCCCGGACAATCCTCCGTTATATTTTACATTCCCTTTAACCCCCCGCCGGTAAGTTGAAGTAGGTTAATGATATAAAATTTCATTTTTGCCCTTACAAAAAGAGAGAAAAATGGCGCCCAATCATATCATGTCCAAAATTTATTCATAGTTTTGCAATTTTTTTTGCCTCCTGCTTGCTTTTTCTCAAACAAAGTTTAGAAAGCTCATATCTTGTTGTTCTTGTCCTTGTTCTTGTTCTTGTTCTTCTTTTTCTTCTTCTCATTTGGTGTTTAAGCGTGCATTCTTTTCTTTCAGTGCGTGTATTGTGGGGTTCAAGAGGGCTTGCAATGCTGCTGTCGTTTGCGACCGCCTGTGACGACGGACGAAAATCGCAGACGAGAAGGCAACCTGGCATTGTAGACGAAAGAGGATCGAGTCGTAAGCGTTCGAGGTCCGCGAGGTGCCTTGTAGCCATTGCCACGCTTCTGGTCACAATCGTAGATCGTGCAATGAATCTATTGCCGAGTAAGCATTGTGTATTGTGTATATACTTCTTATTATTGTTTAAATATTGAACTTTATATTTAAATATATCTAATACAGTTTAAATATTTTCTTCTCTGTTTAAAGTTTTAATTTATCGTGTAAAATACATTTGAATCCGCTTAAAATATACAACGCGACTGTGCCTTTGATCCCCCAAGCGTAATTAATACACGCTCGGTTCCCCAAGCGTTTCCACTCTCGGCCTTCATTAAAAATCGAAGTCGCGGCGAGCCAGTCAGTTGGATTTCGCAGTATAAATGGGAAGGAAGAACCATTTCGTTGAACATACAACCACTCTCCTTCCTCTTCTTCTTGTGTGATGGTCATCCTGTCGAGTCGAAAACTTGGTGTTCACAACATTCGCTCCATTCAAACCACATTTTTTAGATCAGAGACTTTTTACAGGATGTGTCATGATTGTTTTTCTCTAGTACGTCATCCATAAACAACTTGTAGGTGAAAACTTGCTTTTTCTTGGCCAAGTCGAAATGCTCTATGGGTAAGCAAATGCATGTGTGCGTTTTCGACTTTTGTCAAGAAAAAGAAGATTTTACTTACAAGTTGATCGTGGATGATTACCGTAAGAAGGCTCATCACATATCCTTTAAAAAAGGACTTGATCTAGAAGAAAAATGTGGTCCGATCTGAGCGAGTGTTCTGGGACACTCTATTCGAGGTGTACTTTGACGATTCCGAGGTCCGTGATGGTTACGTCGTGCGTTCAACGGAGAGTTTGAAGCTTAAACAGAGAATTTTTGTATTGCCTAACGTGAACATTCTATTTTTTTCAGAGATTTATATATGCCATTGTAATTACGTTGATATTTACTAAGAAAATGAATGTTGTATTATATTGTCTTACGTGAACATTCTATTTCTATCAGAGATTTGTATTTTAAGTACATTTTATTGTAATTACACTGATATTCAATAAGACAATTTTAAACAGAGAAAATGAAATTTAAACAGAGAGAAAGAAAGTTAAAGGGAGAAAGTGATAATTATACACTGCAACTGAATGTTTAACATTAGCCGATAATGAAAATGAAAACGAAACAGAACCCTAGCCGATAATGAACTCTGCGGACAGGATATTTACAATGAAACTGTCGTCAACTAGCCATTGTAAAACAGCTGATTTTTATAAAGAAACAAAGTTATTTGTGTGCCAACTTTTCATTTTTAAACAGAGAAAACATTATTGTTACAGTTAACACATATATTTAAGTAGAGACGTTGTTAGTTTAAACGGTCGATGGTTATTTTCGCAAGTGACTAGTTCGTCTTAAACTGTAACATGGATATTTAAACAATGACGTTGATAATTAAACAATGAAACTTATAATTAAACAATGAAAGTGCAAGTTAAACAATGAAACTGGATTGTTAAAGAAAGAGTCAAGTATATAAATATAGATACATGTAAATTTACATTGACAAAATTTGTCATGTTCTTCGGAAAAAATGAATTGAATTTAAACTGGTTTACATTTGAAACTAAAGAACGTATACAATGACTATGAACCCGCTTGCGAACACTCCCCTTTGGCAGTGATGCCGGCTGCCCTCCCCTCCTTAAGTATGCGGAAAACATACTTTAATCGCAGATAAGGGACGTCCGTCTGCGGTAGCCGTAGCTTCCTATCGGCGAGTAACTGCTCGATAAACCGCATGACATAGACGCTGCAGTCGACACTTCCTTTTTTTTGTCATAGGGTTTCAGTGTCGTGAACAAGCGGGAACTTTGCGGTCGCCGACTCGCCCAACTCCATGTCGATACAAAGGTCGAATAGGTTTCGCTGTCGAGGTATACAAGTTGATATTAGAATGTCGATTATTTACCGAACACTATTACTCAAACACAAATTATTAAAGCGCTTACCATTTCTAGCACGTTTTTATCGTATTCCTCGCTTTGACATGAAGAATAATGCATGTATTCTTGTTTGTCATTGTCAAGGACGACGACATGGAAGTGGCCACTCATAATTATTGGGAGGATGACAATGTCAACTTCATTCACGTTGCACGCGGCATCTCCGATCATAGCCATAGTGGATTCATGTACGTCGTCGCCCTGCTTTGACATGAACAGCGCCAGTGGTCGTGTGATGGAGGCGCGCTTCTTATAACGATATGGCACTATGCTCATCGACTTTTGCAATATACATACGAAAGCGTCCATCACATCGTCTGCAACCATCTCCTTCCCCTTAAGCAGGTTGAATAGACTGGAGCGTGTGGTGCTGACAGAGTCATTCTTCCACACGACAGTGCTATGGTTGAACGGAACATAGATACGTAAACAATATTGTAAATATTTAACTGATACAACAAGATTTAAAATTCTATGTAAAATATTTAAATGTTAACGATATAAATTTAATGGTAACGTATAATAGTTAAAGGTTAACATCTATATATTTCAATGCTATATTAAATGTTTGAATGTTAACTGTAATACTTAAAGGGTAACATGTAATAGTTTAAATGCTATTTGTGATGGTTAGACATTAACGCTCTTACTTAAATGGTAACATATAATAGTTTAAACAATACCATAAAAACTTCAAACTTACTTGTCCATAGGGCAGTTGAGAAAGATCCTTATCAACTCCTGCTGGTACTTGTTGAGGTGCGATTGGCCAACGTATTTTTTCTTCTTCGGAATGAAGACTTTCTCGAACTTCTTCTAATTTTTTTATTGGCATTGTTCTTCTCTCTCGCCTCTATTTCGGGCAGCATTCCCTTCTTTCGATGGGGGCACGACGGCGAAAGATCAACCCGGAGACACTTCCTTACATACTTCTTGTTGTTGTGGGATTGTGTCCGCCGATCGCATGCGGTCGGCCGCTGGTTCCACCGTGACTTTGAGTTCGCTGAGGATAGAGTCAATGACCTTCTCGACCGCGCCACCGCAATAGAGATCAATGGCGACACCAACGCTAGTCGGTTGTTGTTCTTCATGGATTGTGTCCATCTTTGATGCCGCACTGTCATACGCCGGTTCCACCGAGTTCATGTTGTCATTAAAAACAGAGTCAACGATCTTATCCACCGCGGCAATCTCAGCATCATCTGCGATCTCCTCCACCGCGGATCGGCATGTTATCAATCAAGTAACACCATCGACCGCGATGGTGCTCGCTATTGTTTCATCATCAGCCGGCGGTGGAGACGGAGGCATTATTGTTTTCCTCTTTTTTGCAAGCCTCTTCGAATGAGGCCGCCTTCGAATGGCCACCCCGATGATGTCCTCGTCGAGAATTCGACGGGCGCGCCCATCCCGGGTGCTTCATTTGTTTCGAAGGGAAGGCGCAATCGATCAGGAGTGTGACCGGCCTTCCAATGCCTCAACCTGAGCGACAAGCCGAGGAAACTCGATCATCAAAATCTGGCAAGCCTGCAGAAGAGTTGCAGTGACATCCTCGCTTAGTGCCGGGCGGGGGCTCTGCCACGCAGTCGGGTCGCCACTGGTCGAGCGGGGTAGGCGAGGGCTTCTCCGACCGGGAATGCGTGCGCGCTTTTGGGGTCGGAAGTAGGAGAACGGCGTCGAGCAGCACTCGAAGAGGTTGCCGTCTCATCTTGCCTTCGAGCAAGCGGTTCCGGAGCAATAGCATCCAACCGACGGTTGGCCCGAACAAATATTTCTTCATCAGCATTCGTCGGAACTAGCTCAGGAAACTAACATGCGTAAACCAAACAATCTTAGCGAAATCATTCAGTTTAAACAATAAAAACTATATTTAAACATGTAACTTATATATTTAAACGTTATAGCATATTAGGTTAAACAGAGAACAAAATATTTAAACATTAAAGAAACGGTTTAAGTGGTAGATGACAAAGTTAAACGGTAAATAATATTTTTAAACATTAACGCCTACGGTTAGACATATTATTTTTGAATTATTACCTGTTTTCCTTCGAGAGATGACAAACTCGTTTCTATCGTCGCTTGCTTCCGGTAAGTATTTTCACCGTAGCACAGCATCCTTGGGATCTTGTAGAAACGGACTTTCTTTCCAGTTCCGGTCAGCTCGTAAAACCAGATATTAAGCGCGACCGTGCAACTCTTAACATATCCGGTGTTGGTCTTCTTCCCCGCGCATCTAGATTGCACTCGAGCGGCGTCTTGTGGAATGTCCTCCATAAGCCACTTGTGCATCACCTGCGCCCATGCGTATCACCCCGTGGCAGGTAGATCATCGACATAATCAACGATCCAGTTAGGAACCGAGCAGTACGTATTTGGGAAGAGGATTGTACCCAGGAGGTACACCATCAATAGTTTGACAAAATTTTCTTCTTCTCCCCTCTGACAAACGAGTTGCTGAAGAGTGCTCCTAATGGAGTCTTTGTGTTTCTCGCACGTTTTCGATAAATACCTCTCTTCGAAAGCTGAGCGTGTTTTCTTCTTCTGAAACACGACTACGTCTCCATCGCAACGCAGACCATGAACGAGGGCCACATCTTCAAGCCTAAAAAGTCAGCATGCTTTCCCCGATCCTGAATTTATTGGTGCGGCTATTGTACCTTTGCAATAGAGAATCAAGAAGGGCCCGTTCTTGGAATACTGACTTCCAACTCGAGAATGTCTGCAGCGGTGTCCTTCGGATGATCTCCCAGTGTCGAGGGATCATGTGAACTTTCAATTCAGCCACGGTCTCCACTACCGGTGTCATGTAGCATCGCCCATTAACTAGATTGACCGCCATAATCACAAGCCTGCGACAATAACAGCACATTCAGACATCAGTATTCACAAATTGATAAGCGGAATTATAAGTTGTTAAATGGTAAACTCTCAATTCTTAAACATTGATATCATTTGTTAAACAGAGAACTATATTATTAAACAGAGATACAAATAGTTAAACGGAGACGACAAAACTTAAACGGTAAAAGCTCATTATTTAAACGTAGACCTCATTTTTACAACTTCAACCATATCAACTGAAAGGGTAAACGTAGATTATAAACATTACACAAATCACAACAATCGAAAAACCATTTTGATCGTGTACACATACGAAAATGTAAAAGAAAACAAAAAAACCCTAGCCGAGAGATCTCCCTACAGACTAACAAAACCCCAGCCAATCAATCCCCATGCAGGCTTCAATGTCTTCCAAGAAAAACAAAATCACAAAACAAAACCGAAAAATGTCTCTTCGTAACAGAATAATTAACAAAAAAACCATAATCAATACTTTAGACTGCAAAGTGATGAAATGCCGAATACTTGCGCAGGACTTCTCCTTCAAGACGCCGGTGGAAAGGGAAGAGTTGGAGACGCGAGTTAAGAGAAGACAAATGGCTGGAGACGCGAGTTGAGAGAAAACAAGCAGCTGTAGCCCTAAGAAAAACCCACCTACTTCCTCTCACACCGCCGAAATGGGTGCAACCACGACTTTCCGTGCAAGGGCATTTTCGTCCATAAAATTTAAAAAACACTCCGTTGAATGCCGTTACGTACTTTGGGGGTTTGAAAATCATGGAGTATAAAAGGAAGGGGTTTTTGGGTATTGCAAAACTATGGGGGTTTTTTTGCAATATGGCAAAGTTTGAGGGTTTTTTTTGGCAATTCTCAGTTTTTTTTATTAATCCCAAAATTACCCTTGTGTGTTTTGGTAAGAAGAATGACGCAAAGTCTTGTTAATCATAGTTGCATGTCCTCTTAGCCGTGCAAAAGAGAAGATAGTTTTCATCTTTTTAGTATACTTCTTCTTCTTCTTTACAAAGGTTCTTGCCTGTGCATGTGAAGTCGACGATAAATTGGCAGTAAGAAACCTTCACGGAGGTGCTTGTTTTTCTTAATGTC
>NC_052473.1:12869317-13061927 GCF_009730915.1 Dioscorea cayenensis subsp. rotundata
TATTCATTTCTTTGCAAGTTTTGGAAGATAATGTTCTCTTCCTCTACGGAGTTTCCCTAATCTTGTTGTTTTTAGGGGTTCCCAGTAAGGATTGTAATTATGGGTTGTTGGATCATGCTGTTTTTATGGGTTTCCATATAGTTTTTTAGCTGTGGTTTATTGTTGTTTGTTTTTTGAGGTTGTTTTCCTTGAATCCATCTGTAGGGGTTTTTCTTTTGGTAGAGTTTTTAACGGGTTCTTTTTAGGGGTTTTGATTTGGTTTTTAGTTGGGGTTTCCCTAAGGTCTGTTTCTTTCTTCCCAAACTCATGATTCAAGGCCCTTTTTCCCCATGTTGAAGTTTGTTGTTCAGGTTTTTTTCTTGTTAGTTTTCTAATGGCTCAATCTTCTCCTTAATGGGTTTCTTTTAATTTAGGTTCCTCTGACTTGTGTTTCATCCATGAAATTAGTTTGCTTTCGCCATGACCAGATCCATGGGTGCTCTATTTTTTGTTTTTTTTAAATTTATTTCTATGGATGTTGTTCATTCTTCATTTTACTGTCATCATGTTTTCATTTTAATTTACAAATGTTATTTCATGATTTATCTTTGGCTAGATCCATGGCCGTTCTATTTTTGCCATGACCCTTTTTAACTGTTGATTATACACTCTCTTCAGACATGGGTTTCTTTTTTAATTTTCTTCATATTGGAATTGGTTTGTTGTCACCGGATTGTTGTTGTTGTTTTCATTTCATTCTGAGTGGCCAAACAATTTTGCTTCGAATGTTCATTGCTAATAATGTATATCTACTATCCAATAATCTCTATATCTGTGAATTTGTTTTGGTTGTTCCTGTTTTTAGACCTCTTATTCAGAGTATATGTTTTCTGTTGTCCTAATGCAAACTATATAACCTACAGTTATTTTTACATTCTTATTAGCAATATTTGGCATGCTATTCTTGCATATTTTCCTAGTGTTTGTTGTTGATGTTAGCAAATGTTCTTTTTTGAAAACTATTCTCCCCCTAATTATGCTTACTTGTTTGTGGTTGCCATCTTTAAATTTATGCAATCCATGTAATTGTTAGTAATGCTTTGTTTTATGGTTTTTTTTAACATTTAATGGCTATTATATACCTACCAATTATGTCAACACTATTTGATCTTGCTATGCTAACCTGTATAGTGCCTGTTAATTATGTTGATTTACTTGATGGTGTTATCTGCTATTATGCTTGTTTGATATGTTTTATCTTCTCTCAACAAGAACTATATTTTTTCAGTTATATGTACGTGCTCCTCATGCAAATTAATTCTATTGAGTTATATTTGATTGTTGTCTGCAAAAAATTTCTCAAAGTATATAACTATCGATTACACTTGGTTGTTGGATATGTTACTATTCACTTTTTGAAATCTATAGACTTACCAATGATGTTTAGATTGTTAGTTACTTTACATGCTCTTAATGCAGACTATAAGCAGCACAAGAATTGTAGACTTTCAAAGTATATATCTGGTTTTCCTTCAAACTATTTACCTATCACTTTTGCTTGGATATGTCTGTTATTCTATTTTTACAAAGGATAAACCTTCCAATTATGTTTACTTTGTTTACTTTGTTTGTGATATAACTAACACTTTCGCTTAGATTGTCATTCTCTTTTTGCAAAGTATATACCTGTCAATTATTCTTTCTTTCCTTTAATTATGTTTACTTCGTTTGTGATATATATAATATATATATATATATATATATATATATATATATATATATATATATATATATCTAGTTTTCTTTCAAACTAGTTACCTATCACTTTTGCTTAAATTGTTGGATATGTTTGTTATTCTCTGTTCTGTAGAGTATGCCATCTTGTTAAGGTTAATGTCTTCCTAGATTTCATGTGTGTGCTTCTAATTCACTGATGTTATGTAATATTGAATGCATTATATAATTTGTAGCTTATTATATTGTACCATGTTCAACTTTGCCAGTACCGGTTACACCACATCTTTTTAATTTTGTTTCACAGTGCAATGAATCATAATTTTTCCATAATATGTGTCGATCGATAGTTGGGTATTAGATGAGTGCGTGAGGCCCCTCGCAAGAGCTTTTACAATAGTTGTTGTCATTGTTGCAATTTTATTTGAAAAAATGAACATACATAGGATATGAAGGTCTCGTATTCCTTTGTTGTTCAGAGATCTAACTAGGAAGAGGCACATGAACCGTATCTTGAGGGGTGGTCAAGACTATTGTGTTAACTATCTTAAAATGGATGTCGGGCCTTTTATGCATTTGGCTTCTGTTATGCTTGACACCCACCTCCTTGTTGACACGAGACATGTCTCTGTCGAGGAACAACTTGTGATTTTCCTACACATTGTTGGTCACAATACAAAGAATAGGACCATGCGCATAGAGTTCCTTTAGATCCGAGGGAAACAATTAGCGGGTACTTTAATAATGTCTTAGCGGCGAGTATGCGCATTGCTGGCGATGATTTGGTTCAGCCTCCTATAGGCAACTGCCACCCGGACAAGAAAACAACCCTAATTGGTATCCCTTCTTCAAGGTAAACTTAAATAATAATAACTTAAACTAGTGAGTGACTCAGTAATTTAAGGTTTCCCAAAAAAATTTGTTTGTTATGTAGGACTGTATTGGTCTTTTGGATGGCACACATATTGATACCTCCATCCCAGCCCATGAATTGCCCCGTTTTAGGGGCCGGAAAAGGCCAACTCAAAATGTGCTAGCCGTTGTAAATCCTGATCTTAGATTCACTTACATTCTTGCTGGATGGGAAGCATCAGCAAACTATTTCACCATCCTTAGAGATTTACTCTCATGGCCACAACCCGAGGGTTTGAAGCTAATAGACGGTTGACACCATTAAATTGTGAATTATGACAAGTTTAAATGAATTTTGTTGATCTTAGTGTTTTTTATGTAGGGAAACACTACTTGGTAGATGCTGGCTACACTACTATGAACCGTTTCATAGCCCCCTATCGGGGGGTTAGATACCATCTAAAAAAACTCAATGGAAGGACGCCATTGAACCCAAAGAAATTATTCAATCTTAGGCACTCTATGTTACGGTCAAGGGTGGAGCGAGCATTTGCTATACTTAAAAATCGATTCAAAATCCTTACTTTGCATCCCTTTTTACCTTACAAGACCCAAGTCTGGCTAGTAATTACCTGCTGCATTTTATACAATTACATTGCTGGGATTGATCCAAATGATCAGATTTTAGGCAATAGAGACATACAAGATGAGCATCTCCTCTTGTCATAGTATCATTCACAACATGAACAATGAGAGGAAAGCCGACAATGGGTTGAATTCCGAGATAAGATCGCCAATGAAATGTGGCGCAAATTTAACTCTCATGTCTGATCTTAATATTTTCTTTTCTAGCTGGATTTTCTTTTAAAATTTGTGTTATTTTCCTTTGAGTTTTCCATATCCTTGAATCTAGCTTTTCCCCTGCTTGATTATCTCATTCAACATGTGTATTGGTTTTCCTTATCGAAAAGAAAATCTTGTTAATATCAATTTTTTTTTTCTGGTTTTGATGTATGCAATAGACTGAGAAGCAGAATGGAGGGTACCAATTACCCGCTTGATAGTTCAACTACAAAGGCTTAGTGAAAGGCAAACAGATATCTAACAAGAGATGGAAGAATAGGTTTGACAATTTCTTGATTCCTTTGTTGGTTGACCAAGCAGAAACAAGGGAATTAAGTGTGATAAATCTTTCAAACAAGTAGAAAGTTTACACATGCAATCTGCATCAGCGTGAATGCAAAATTTGGCACCGACTTCACTCCTGAGAACGTGGAAAATCATTATAGAACATTAAAGGCTAGGTATGTTGAGATTAAAAAGGCCGTGGGAAATAAGTGGGGCAAGATGGGATGCTGAGAACAAAAATGATCACTCTGATCCAATTGGTACTGCATACATACACAAAATGAGGTTGGTTAGTTGATGACTTTTTGGCCTTTGCTTTGTTTGACTCATAGTTACTAAGTTATGATATTTAATTTTTGTTCAAAAGCAGTACACTCTAAGCAAAGCTCATTTATCAACAAACTCATCGAGAAGTATGAAGGTCTGAAAATTATTTGCAGTGAAAATATGATGACAGGGTCATACGCAACATCTCTTTATTCAAATTTTGGAAAGAAATATGGTAATGAGGACAATGAAAATGATAACAGTGATTCACCAATTGAGCCTGCAAATATTGAAGGTGATGGAGATGGCAACTCAGCCCCTCTTATCGTAAGTAGCTCGGCAATGTCTTCTATTGTAAGGCCACAGCGAGCCAGGGGATCTAAAAACAATTCCATGATGGTTAAGTTAGTGAATGTTGTTGGGGAAATGGCCTCTGCAGTTAGGTGCTCCACCCATTAGCTCGAGATTTTGTATGCAAAGGTAATGGAGGTTCAAGGATTCACCCATTCAAAATCTTAAAGCGGGTGTTCAACCCATCTCATGGAGATGGAAAATGAGGCCCGTAAGTTCATGGCAAAGAAGATTGAGGTGCGCAACTTTTGGGTTGAGAAGTTCCTCGATTCATGATGAAGACTACTTTGGGGGGTTTTAGATCATTGGACAAGTGTGGACCTAACTAGTCTCTCGACTACTTTTCATCGCCTTATCTTCATCCACTAGTTAAGTTTTTGCACCATGCTATTACCCGTATAGTACAAACATGCCACTTGAACTTTCATGTGTACCCTATTTTGTTGAGTTTTCTACTCATGTTGTGCGTAGCTATTATAAACTATGGATTGTTTTTATTGGTATTCATGTTTAACTTTATGTGTGTGTTTTCATTAGATTCAATTCCTCTTATCATATATCTATCATTTATTATTGCTTTCATTTATTACTATTTATTAATATACCTTGACTGAATGTTATCAAGTTATTACTCTTTACTCATTTACTTTTAATTCCCTTATCCTCGATGAATGTTATCAATTTATTGGTTTCATTTATTATTTATTTCCATGCCCTGATTGAATGTTATCACTTTGTTTGTGCAATTTCTGCAGGAGTTGCTGTTATGGCTATGATAATGACACCAGAACATTGTGCACTGAGGCATTGGTTCCTTGCATGTTTATGTTAATTTTCAAACGACTGGGTGCACTGGTGAGGCAATGCATTGCAGCCGGAAGGCATAACCAGTTCTGGTAAAGTGAGTCAATGGTGTGTTATCTGTTTGCTATTGTTGTTGGGAATGAGTGTGGCGGGGCGGTGGATATCCAATACCTACACTGCAGTCAACTCATTACCAAATATGAGCATCCAGTGGCATAGGCCAACTCATTGCGTGTTTGGTCTACTTTTTTTTTGTTACTTTTGTTTTGAAGTTCATATGGGACCCTATAATGCCAATGAAGTGTTGTATGCATATGTTTTTGTCACTTGAGCCAAGATGACAAAATGAAGTGGACACTGGATGGCAAAGCTTGAAGAGCGTTTCGAACTAGCCTTTGGTGTTATCGTTGTTGTTAGTAGAAAACAGGCATTCAATTAGTTACCTATGTTTTCGGTTTTTGTTTATTTTCTTAAGCTTTTTGACTCACTAACTAGGAAGTGGGCATGGTTGTATATTATAATAGTTGATCATGTATATAAAAACTCCATCAATAGTTGTTTTTCAATGAAATATCAAAGTTGTATCTATTTTCATAGTGCAACTTTTACATTTGATGTATGGTCATGACTATGCAGTGAAGCAACTACAAACAAACAAAATTAAAAAAAATAAAAATTAAAAACAATTACAAAATTAAATTTAAAATTCAAATATATGGCAATATTTAAATAGAAAACCAACAAATGAACAAAAATTTAAAAATTAAAAATTAAAAACAATTACAAAATTAAGTTTTAAAATTTTAAATCAATGATAAAATTTAAATAGACAACACCAACAAACAAACAGCCAAAAAATTAAAAATCGAGAAACAATGATAAAATTAAGTTTAAAAATTCAAATCTATGACAATATTTAAATAGGAAACCAACACAAAATTTAAAAATAAAATTTAAAAACATTACAAAATAAGTTTAAAAATTTAAATCTATGACAAAAAATTTAAATAGAAAACCAACAAACAAACAAAATTTTAATAAAAATAAAAATAAATAAAAATTATAAAATTAAGTTTAAAATTTAAATCAATGTTGAAATTTAAATAAAAACCAACCAACAAACAAAATAAAATATATATCTATATATATATATATATATCTCTATATATATATATATATATATATATATATATATATATATATTAAAAGATTCAACTCTAACACATTCTTCAAACATATTTGAAGGGTAAGCTCACCATATCTTGAAGTGGTGAGTTGGATCCCCACTCGTGCGAACCAAACACCATGAACTCCCGAGCGACCAATTACGCGACTTTCACTTTCATTTTGTCCAAAACACAAGCCGGTCACTATTCTCCACTTCCTATTGCAACCAAACACCTTTTGACCTACCGGGGACTTCACTCGAACTCTTTACTTTCCACTTTGAGTGCCACTCGGACTTTGGACACTCGATTGGAACACTTCTAAACCAAACATGCCCTAAACCACCAAGAGCTCCTTATGTCCCGCATAGAGACTGGGAGATCAGGTAACCTAAAGAGTCACAGAAAAGATTCCAAACAGAGTCACAAAAGCGACTGAGCGAAAGAGATGATCAAACAGACTCAGCTGTCCGCAGTGACAAAGAACACCGTAGTTGTAGGGAGCTTGTGACATCGTACCGAAAGCTAAATTTTTCAAGGAGGGGATCTTATTCCTCCAAACGACCCAATTGAAGATGTTGACGCTTCACAGGCATAAGAATTCCAAATGGCCTTGGAAACCAGGACAACAAAACCCCTCCCCGTCGATCGGGGAAAGAATAAAAAAGGATTTGACAATAAAAAGCCCTATTAGATGTTAAAATCTACCATTTCCCATCCTCCTCCTGATGGCCCTCATGTAGAGCAAAGCGTTCTAAAAAACACTCAACCTCTGGATCCTCATGAATGATTGCAAGATCTAACGTTGATAAGCTCCTAACAATCTGTGTCAGGGAAAAGCCGTCTCTCGAAAACACCTCGAGCTAAAATATTCATTGGAGCACGCCCAAATAACCATACGTTTCGCAAAATAATGACCGAGCTCTATTCTAAATAGTTTGATTGATACACCCCCTAAAAGCGGGAAAGTAGCTAAAGATACCACTCCAGAAGAAGGATACCTGACTCGGATGTCAGATAAACAAATTCAATCGAGCTCCATAGGTTATAGTGCATGATCGACTAACCACACCGGTTCCCATCATTAATCAACTTCTCCACCATTTCACGAGAAGCGGCGAGGTTAAAGTCATTCAAGTCAAGGATACCCCACCCGCCTAACTCCTGTGGTCGACAGATGTTCATCCAACATACCAACCGACATTTGGGGTTATCAATGTCTGGACCAGACCAGAGGAAGTCTCTTCTAATACGGTCAATAGCCTTAATAACCCAACTCAGTAGGCGAAATATGGACATCCAATAAGTTGGAATAGCAGACAAAACAAAATTCATCAGGGTCAGTCTACCACCCATCGAAATCTGGCGAGATTTCTAGGAGTTTAGGTGCCATGAACTTTTGCAATGAAGGCTTCCAAATCTTACTTCCACGGCCTTCTTCCCGAAATTGGAATTCCCAGATAAGTGATCGAAAGCAGACCCACCACACAGCTGAGGATCAATGAAGCAACAGAATTCGGGAGTTGGTCTGCTCTCCAGGAGAAGAGACAAGTCTTACAAAAATTAGTTTTCAATCTGGACAAACTTTCAAAAAGATATAACAACAATTTGATGATTCTGAGGTCCTCTAGAACCCCCGTGGTCAAAATTAACAGATCATCGGCATAGTGCAGGTTACACATCCGCTCCTGGTCACCCAAAAGGACCCCAACCAGAAACCCAAAATTCAATGCGTTCTTAAACATAGACCTAACCACATCCGTAATAAAACAAAAGCGAAGAAGGAGAGTAGGGGTCCTCCTACCTCGGGTCCTGACCCGAGTATCTCATATAACCGCTTTTGAGAACCATTAACGACAATAAAGGCCTTGAGGAGCAAACTAAAGATTTAGTCTAGCCAACCCAACGCCTACCGAAGCCCCTCGCCTCTAGCAAATCTAACAGAAAATCCCAATCCACTATGTCGAGGCCTTAGAAAATCAACCTTCACTATATAGACTCGCAGCTAGCGCTGTGGCGACTGAACATAAGCTCCTCAATCGTCGGCAATATTGTCGATAATGCATCTATCTCTAATGAAGGTCGATCGAGAGTTATCCACCAACGAACACAAGACCTTTCTCAATCTTGTGGCTAAAATTTTGGAGATGATCTTCAGTGTAGAGTTGATCAGATTAATGGGCCCATGAATCGAGAGGGAAGACTTGGGCTCTCAACCCATAGAATTAGAGTGATATAGGCCCGAGTTAATCATTCACGATTAGCCCTTCAGTAGAAGTCCTCACAGGGACATATAACTCCGTCTGACCACATCCCAAAATCGCTAAAAGAAAAAAAGAGCTAAAAACCCTGTTTCGGTCCAGGCCTTTGTCTCGCACCCAATTGAAAAACCACTCCTTTGATCTCATCTAAGGAGAAAGGGGCCTCTAGGTGTGAGAGATCCACCGATCTTTAAAAGAAAGAAGATGCTACCAATTAATCTTGCACCTATTTTCTCTCTGCTGTCAAAACTGGTATCTGAATCCCGTGGCGAAGATCTGACCAATATCCCGAGTATCTACAAACTGGGTCCTCCTTGGGTTAAACTAGGAATGAAATTCCTAATCCTTTGCGACTTAGCCACAACATGAAAACATTTTGTATTAACATCACCTTCTTTAACCAGTTCACTCTAGACCTTTGTCTCCAATAGATCTCCTCACATTTTCTTGATCTCCTCGAGCTCTCGCAAGAGGGAGCACTCTTTAGCCAATTCCTCCGTGCAGACAGCAGTGGTTTCCTCAGACACATATAGGGAATCTAATTCGTTCGGCAGTGCAAGCTTTTTGAGCTTAATAAAACCAAAGCAGGTATGGGCTAATGTCAGCATCTTTTTCATCCACGCACTATTTTTAGAAATAACAAAGGCACCTACAACGGTAGGGTGTCAACACTCCACCACTTGCTTGAATTAGCTCAAGGAACCTATCTTGCCATGTACCAAGCTAGCTCAAAGCGGAAAGGTCTCGCCTTTTGGATACATGCTTCCCAACTTCAAGACAAATAGGGACATGATCCGAACCCGACTCGATAAGGATGTCTAGATGCCCCTAGGAAAGTGCACCCCTAGTCAAAATTATGAGGTAAAAGATCCAATTTAACCCAAATAGGGTCCAGGATTGCCCATTTGTCCAAGTGAACCTTCTATCCATAGAGGGCGGTTCTAACAAGGATAAGTCGTTCAATAGGTAATTCGTTTAACGAATATCTTCCAAGCAGGGGGGTCCCATCATTTTATAATTGGCTAAAAAAATGGCATTGAAATCTCCATAAATCACCCAAGGACAGTTAACACCACTATAGCTCCTCCTAATATCCTCCCAAAACAAAGCCTTGGGATCGCGAGTGTTGGGTCCATAAACCGAGGTGCAAAGCCACTGAAGATTGTCTCTCTTGCAACGAAATTCTACCATCATGTAGAAGGAGCCAGAAAAAATCACCTTACCATCAAGGAGTAAACTATTCCACCCAATAACCATCCCTCTCGCCAACCCACAAGACGGCAGGAAGGAAAAGTTATCCATCCTATGTCCCCCAACCTCACTCCAAATAGCATTGGTGAGCTCCACCTGCTTGGATTCTTACAAGCAGCACACCTCCGCACAGTGCAAAAGAAGAAAATATCTAACTAAAAAATGTTTGGCTGGTCTACCCAGAACCCTAACATCCCAAGAGATAATATTCATAAAGCACCAAATAAGAACAAGTGCACCTAGGAGGTCTCTGCACACCCTTTGGAAGGGGCAGATCTACACTTTTCTAACATGCGAATATGAGTAATGCAATCATCTCTATGGGAGCATGAATCGGAGAAATGAATACCACAAGCAAAACAATAGCTATCAATTTAACGGCCGGGGTAGGGGGGATAGAAGAAGTACCTTCGCGAAGCTCATCGCGAGTACATTTCTTCTTCACCGATTGAGGAGGCTCAGGAACAAAACCCGCATCTTCAGTCCATCTAGAGAATGGCTTCTTCTATCTCTCGCTTCTTCTGGCCTCTTAGGATTGGACCTACTGACTATCAACTACCTCAGATCGCAGACCATGCATTAGGGATCTAATAGTTTTCTCAAATTTAGATTCAGATTCATCAATATTGTAATCAACTTCACGTAGATCCCCTCCAGAAGCCAAATCACCTAGAGAGAGATCCTTATTGGGATCATCATCGGTGCCATCAACTGTGATTAGACCAACAGTACCATCGGTATCAACAACTGGGTTCAGACTGGTAACTGGAATAGAAGTATCAGGTCGATCCACTTCTAATGGCAACGACAGAGAGATCTCCTATCGGTACCAAGGACCACTATCCGGCGATAAACTACTACTTAAATCCACTAGGAGGAACTACATCAGGTAGTTTCGAAGTGATACGCAAGTCAGACCTAGGGACCCCAAAGAACAAGTCCCCATAAGGAGCATTAGAAGAAATCATAGAACTATGTACCTCCACACCCTTGTTAAGACAAACCTCAATCAAGCCACGACCCATATTGGCAGACACCTTATTTTGTGAAATGGGCTTCCCATGCGGACCATCATTAACCAAATCAGCATGGGCCGGATCATGAACAAGAATACTAGGCTCGAGTCGGTCCGTAATGGGTCCGATCTAATTGGATCCACCGAGCTAACAATAATTGGGTCCGATCCAATGGGATCCATAGAGCCCAACAAAGATTTCCCTTTGTCAAGAAGAATTATAGAGCTAACCTTAGCTCCATTATCATCCACTTTGGGCTTAGGAGAGCCCAGATGTATCTCTCCCATATTGGAGCCAATATCACGTGAAGAGGAATCTTTCTTCAAGATCCAAAAATTAGCATCCTGTTGGCCCATTGTATGGTCAACAGGTCGCCAATGATGGTTAAACTAAGAAGGAGCACATCGCTCGTGCCTGTCTAATGGAGGGTCGACACGTTACTCGCGCTTATCCAACGAAGGGTCGACACGTCTCTCCTTTAGTTTCCCGTGCAATCCTGAATTATCCACACGTTCTTTCCAAATACCAACAATCTGACCACCAACCATATTTTGCCCATCAGTCCGATGTGGTCTCTAGCTCAAGCGCCTGACCTCCCCGACGTTATGTGGCAGTGCCACCGTCACTGGACGTCGGTGACCATCATCCTCTTGGGAGTTATACTCCATCGTGGGTAAATGACTCCACTATTCAGCGGAGAAATGAGAAGCTTTCGTTTGAACATCACCAAGTACTCCATCCTCTCCGCCTTTGGGTAATCCCGTCGTATGAGTGACTGCTGGCGGTTGCACCTCCATGGACGATGACTCCACTGTTTGCCGAGAAGCCCCAAATGTAGATAAATTCACCGCCAGGTCCTCCGCCGAAGGAAGGATCCAAGGAGCTTTCCCCTTATCAACAACACGTTCAATCGGGAGGCTCCGTGACTCAACCCTTATCATCAATGATTAAGAGAAGATAGCGCCTCATGCCGAAGCGGAGGTCCAATTCTACCGGTAATGTAACTTCCAAATGACGACGAACCAAGGCAGTGGTAAAACTCTTGTTAGGTTTAGACATCTTAGAAACCGCCACAAGCTCACAAACTAGTATGATAATCTCAGAGATAACACTCCAACACCATCCATGCATCGGCATGTTCCAGATGAGCATCTATTGGTCGAACCCAAACGCCCTCCTAAGCGCACCAAAATTAGCCGACCAAGGAGATATAGACATAGAGCATAAGCCTTGCTTCAAGGAAAGCTCAAAAACTCCTAAAGCACTAGCCGATTTCACCTCCTCAAGGCTAGCCATCGGCAACAAATAAGCATCGACATTTATCGGAGTAATAGGGCCCAATCAATCGGGCGCTAAGAATAGAGGGATAGCTTCCTCTAGGACTTTCACTGATCCGCCCACTGGCAGAGTGAGAACACCAATCGATTCCAAATCCTCACGGATACCACCGACCTCCGGGAGGAACAAAGATCGACTAAATTGCACTTTTAGAAGGAAGAAAAAAGGCTCGCCGACTTTGAAAGAAGATCCTGGAACTCTCGACAACACACGACTCCCCAAGATCTCCTCCTAGGGTTGATTTTGAGTCGCAAGCGATTTTTCTCCCCGTGAGGGGCTCCTCCAAGGTTCCAAGGCGCTGATCGCAACATGATCCGTGCACTCACAGCCGATAAAACAACCCGATGATGGCACTCAACAATGGAATGAGAAGATCTAAAACATCGTGCGCACTTGCCACTAGACGCGGGCGACTGAGGTCAGTTAACACCTGCCACCATCTTGCCCAGAATGGCCTCACCGTCACCCTGAGGGCTAACACTCTTCGTTTCTGCGATCGAACAAAGGTCCAACCAAGGTCACCCTAACTCCTTCCCTTAGGCGACTGCCATGTCACCGAGCATGAGGGTTTAGTTCTCCGGGAGGCGATCCCTCGAAATGAGGAGTTAACGCGCTTGCACATTAGAGAGGTTCTGTCATCATATACCCTTCCCACCATGATCTTCGCTGCCAGAAGCCTTCCGAGAAGCCACACCGCCACAGTCGACCACTCCAGAGATCTCTAAAGAGTGACATTTCCCTCCCCATCTTTGAGTTGTCAATTGTTTCTCCCCTCAATGTTTTAAATAGAGAAACACAAAAATAAATAAGAAACTAAGATATTAAACATCAAAAACAAATATTATATAAAAATGTTACATATTAAATGAAACTTATGTAGTCACGCGTAAACACACAATATTAAATAAAAATATATACTTAATAAACAGGAAGCACATTTCGTAAGAGGGTCAAAATTAGATTTTTTAAATAGAATAATCTGACGGCATGAGTTGCAGGGACTGAAAAATAAGTAAATTGAAAAAAGGACTATCTGAGAAATTAAAATGTCAGAGAGATTGAAGCGGATATTTAAAACGTTGTAAGGACTAATAAATAATTTTTTTAATTAGTAAAATAACTACATACGAAATTTATTCACCAACATGTTTCAAAACATCACATCAAGCCTACTAATCGCCTAGGTGACCTTTTAAAAATACTAAGAGGGCGTTTGATTCACAGTAATGACATATTACCATGGTAATGAGATTACCGTGGTAATGTGATCGGGAATGTTATATGTCCGGGAATGTTGTGGTAATGTGAAATTACTATGTTTGGTTGAAAAATTTATATTATCGATAATCTTTCAATACCATGTTTGAGTTAGTCATGGTAATCACCTCAATGAATATATCAAATTTACCAAAAATACCCTTTACATATAAGATTTTTGAAAAATATAATTTAAATTATTTAGATAAATAAATAATTAAATTATAATATTAAAAAAATTATTTTTCACAATTTTTAAAAATAACTTTGTATTTACTTAAAAATACCTCTACGTATAAAAATTTTGAAAAACATAATTTAAAGTATTTAGATAAATAAATAATTAATTAATAATATCAAAAATTTATTTTTACAATTTTTAAAAAAATACCTTTGTATTTACCAAAAATACGCCTACATATAAAAATTTGAAAAAAACTTAATTTAAAAGTATTTAAATAAATAAATAATTAAATTATAATATCAAAATTTATTTTTTTAACAATTTTTAAAAATACCTTTGTATTTACCAAAATACCCCTATGTATAAAATTTTGAAAAACATAATTTAAAGTATTTGGATAAATAAATAAATAATTAAATTATAATATCAAAAAAATTATTTTTTTCCATAAATTTTTAAAGTACCTTTTGTATTTACCAAAAATACACTCTATGTATAAAATTTTTGAAAAACATAATTTAAAGTATTTAGATAAATAAATAATTAAATTATGATATTAAAAATTATGTTTTTACAATTTTTAAATACTTGTGTATTTACCAAAAATACCCTCACGTATAAAAAAATTTGAAAAAAACTTAATTTAAAAGTATTTAAATAATTAATTAATTAAATTATAATATCAAAAAAATTATTTTTGTACAAATTTTTAAAATATCTTTTATTTACCAAAAAATACCTCTACATATAAAAAAATTCACAAAAACTTAATTTAGAGTATTTAGATAAATAAATAATTAAATTATAATATCAAAAATAATAAGGGAAAAATAAAAATTAGAGAGTGTAAGAAGGAATTGAATTAAATGAGTAAGAGCATAATTGGAAAAACAAAAACATTACACATTACCACCAACTTAAGAATCCTGGATGGACACCTATTTTCGCTGAGAATCACAATACTCATCTTATTTTGGTAGTATTCACTATGTAATCTCACATTACAGCTCAACATTCACCGATGCTACATGATCTAAACATGGTAATCTCATCCGGATTACCACTGATTCCCGATATCGAAAGATTCACTGAACCAAACACCCCTAGAGGCCGCTTTGGTTCGCGGTAATGTCAGAAAGATTATCACGTGCTATGCGAATACGAAAAATATTACCACGTCTAGGGTATAACTCGCAGGTAAATGCGGATAGTGAATATCACATTACCAACTTATAAATATTACAAGAAAGTGGTAATCTTATTACCACTAAATTTGGTGTCTCATCTTGATTACCATGGTAATCTTATAATTTTTTATATTTTAACAAATTGATTACCATGACAACCAAAAACGGTAATAAACTATTCATGTAATAAGAGTTCCCAACCAAACACTGGTTATATTAAATTATCAGTAATATTTCCAACCATATAATATTCCAACTCTATATCGCTACTAATCTCATTATGCAGTAATATACTCAAATCGATTATTTTTATTTGTACTTAAATACAATTATTATTGTTTAAATTACAAACAAGTTATTCAACTAAAAAAATAATAATAATAACATATCTAAAATAATTGACGTTGAAAAATTATTTTTTAATAATTAATAATAACTTAACATTTGTTTAAAAGATAAGATATTTTTATTTGTGTGATTGTTTACAAACGAATGGTGTTTACAAGATCCACGTATCAATTAGGTCATAATTGATATATTATATTATATTATTTATTTTAATAAATAATTAATATATTATATTTTTATTATAATAAATTAGTATATATTAATTATATTAATTATTCATAATTAATTACACTATAATTATATTTTATAAAATATTAAATAAAAATATGATTATAGTGTAATTAATATTAATAATATAATATATAATTAATATATTATATTATATTAATTATTTAATAAAATCTAAATTAAAAAATCTCTCAAACCAAATACAAAATTTTTAATTTAGCATTACAAATACATCCAACCAAACACTGAATTTGATTCTCCTGAATTTTCAAATACAAGAATTTATAAATACAAATTCACTGTATTTTCAACTACATCTAACCAAACGCCCCCCAATAGTATTATGTTAAAACTCATGTTTGGGAATAAATTTCTCTTCCGGAATATAACCCAGCAACCGCAACCTAACACCTCGTTGACTATTAAGCATTAAGAATCAAAAACAGTGAGGCAGAGGGAGAAAGAGAGATAGAGAGAGATGGGATTACATACGATGCAGCAGCAGCAGCAGCAGCAGCAGCAGCAGCTCCCCATGGTTAATCTCTCGGGCTGAATCCCAGCCAGCCCCACAGCAGTGACTGGGACGCTGCGCGCACGGCAGTGTTCCAGGCACTGGAGAAGTTCGGCTGCTTCCAGGCTGTGTACGACCGGATCACGCCGGAGCTGAAAGGTTTGATCTTTCGTGAGGCGATGGAGGATGTCTTCAGTCTACCTCTAGAGACTAAAATGGGCAACAACCCCAAGTTTCCTTAGGGGATCTCATCGGCAATCTCCCAGACATGACCTTTGAGAGCCTCCGGGTGGATGAGGCTCCGGCCTTGGATGCCGCCGAGAGGTTCACACACCTCATGTGGCCGGAGGGCAACCCTAAATTTTGGTAAATTTTTTTCCTTTCTATTTTTCTATCTTTCTTTTTACCAAGTCTTTTAATTTGTAGGAGTAAAATTTGAAGAAGTAAAACATGCATATGGAAGATTGTAGAAGGATACAAAAATAAATAAATATTTTTGTTGTTTTCAGCAACATAGTGTGGAGTTTCGCCAAGAAGTTACAGCAGTTGGAACGAATGGTTATGAGGATGATTTTTACAGAGACATGGGTGTTGAGAAGCACATGGATTCTTTCACTGTGGAATCTGAATTGCGGGCTGCGATTATCAAAGTATTGGATTTCTCCGGATCAAGTGTCCAAGAGCGGAATGGGTTCTCATACTGATGTGAGCTTTTTAACCATCGTTTGCCAGCATGAAGTCCAAGGGTTGAGGTGCAAACCACAGAAGACTCTTGGATAACTGTTATGCCATTACCAAACACTTACACTGTCATGTTGGGGGATGCCTTGGAGGTAAGATGAGCATATATTGTTCTAATAGTCTCACATAGTCTAAGTACACAAATGGTTTCTATAAGGGAAGATACGCAGACAAACATGTATGTTTCTGTTGATTTATGTTTAGTACTTTTGTGTGTGTCTAACATGTTCAATGAAAATGGTAGGCTTTGGACAAACGGAAGACTGAAAGCTCCTGTGCATAGGGGTGACAATTACAAGCAAGGAGACAAGATACTCTGTCCTTTTTGGGTCTCGACCAAGGGATGGGGGCTCTGTGCAAAACCCCTGGAGGGAGTTGGTGGATGAAAAAGCCATCCTTTATTGTTTTAGGCCATACAATTATAGTGAATACTTAAAATTCAGGTTTTCTGAAGAAGGGACGAAGGCAAAGAATGCATTGAAGGCATTTTGTGGTGTTGGAGAAGTGGAAAAAGAGTAGTGCTGTCAATTTTAGATTTTCTGAAGGAAGAGAGAAAGCCGAAAATGACTCGAAGACATTTTGCTAGTTTCCGGAGGTGGAGAAAAGTAAAGTCTAATTTATTTTCCATCTGATATTGTGATGTTGTGCATGGAGAACTGCTACTGTTGTACTATTATAAGTTGAAGATACTTGTTTGGATGAGGCGTAGTGAACCTTTTTCATAAAAGTAAGGTAAGAAGAGGGAGGATTAATCCATATCTTGTTTGCAGGCAAAGGTAAAGTAAAAATAAAAGCAATGTTGATAAAAAAGGTGAATTCCAGCTTCCATTGTCAAATATACCAGCTTACATAAGGCTTTGTTTGGTTGGGGGAGGAGGAGGGGTGAGGGTGTGTGGGGGTGTGAGTGTTGCTTTGGTTGAGGGAGTGAAGGGGGTGAGAGGGGTGAGGAGGGTGCCCCTCACCCTCCTCACTCATAGTCCACTCCACAAATCGGGGCTCTTTGGGGAGTGGATGTTTATTGCTTTTTAATTTTTTTAAATAATGCAAAATCACCATTAACGCCTTCACCTATATGTAAATTCTATCAGATCCTAAGTGATTGCTTTGTTTGGGGTTGTGAATATGTTTATCATGAAAGATATTTTTGTTAAATATGATAGAGTATGTTTTCCAAAGTATGTTTTTCACCATAAGTTTATAGAAAAAATATGACTAAAAAATAGGGTATGTTTGAATGATCATTGGGATGTTCACATTTTAACCAATATTTTCATCAATTATAATCGAGATGTTATGACTCATCATATTTTTTCTGAATAAATATTTTTTTCCCTAATTATCATGTGTGTTTTTATAATGTTTATCATATATTATATATTGTGTTATTATTATTATTCTACAATTGATTATTATATATATTATTACCTATTTTTATTGTACAAGGGCAAAAATAGTCAAATACACATTACACTCTTTCTCTCCTCCCACTCCTCTTTTTCAACTAAACAAAAATAAACTACTCCTCCACACCTCCATGAACCAAACACAATATTTTCTCAAACCCTCCATACTCCTCCCTCACTCCCCTCACCCTCCTCCCTCCTCCGAACCAAACAGGGGGTAAAAGAGCTTGTTACATTGATGTTTACTCATCATCGGGAGCTAGCTGTGAAGACTTTACAGGAGTATGTGTACATTTTAGCTCGTGTGTAACCTGTCACTTTTGTCTTCATTTGTCTCACTTGGTCAGAGAAGCCCAATTCCCCCTGGAAAGAGGATTCATGGGTTTAAGACTCAATCGGTGGAATTTCATTTGAGATGTACATTCTATGATGATACTGATATCTTCTACCCAGTCCTTTTCTGTTCTTATTAGATATTCCTGTTTCCTACTGTTCTCAGCCAGCTTGTCTGGTTACAATTTCATCTTCTTGTTACATGTTAAAAGTCTCTGAAACTGGTTGGCTGGTGAGTGATGACCCATTTATGTATCATTTTGATAACTTATTTGAATGTGAACTGGTTTACATTTCTATCTTGTTTAAGTCATTTGAGATTGAAAAAAACCTCTATTGTCAGTTGATCTTCATGAATTTAGTTGTATTTGCATTTTGTTAGTATTTTATGTTTAACATATTTGTTTGAGCCTCTCTTTTGTAGGAATTGATGAATTTATTTTATTTGTCCGATTCTAGGTTTAAAATTTTTTTTATGTAGCATGTTTGTATAATTTACAGGGATATAACTTTTATTTTTATCTTGACTTTTTAGAAATGAATTAGAATTGAATTAAATTGTTTCAATATTTTTAAATTAACTTTAGAAATAGATTCGAAAACAAAAAAATAGTTTTGTTTCTAATGTGGTGTTACAAAAATAAAACAAAAATATTTCGCTTTTGAAATCTGCTTTCTATCTTTGTAACATTAACAATTATGTTTCAAATATGTTTCTAAATTCGAAAATGGAATTACAACGGAATTTACAAACGGATTACCAATAGACATTATTTCGTTTAAATTTTCAAAAGTTAGAAATTGATTGGTTTTCGCTTCCAAATCTGCTTTCTAAATTTAAAAACGAAAAACTAAGCTTTTTGAAACAGATAAATTCCATTTCAAATCTATTTCTAAACCTGAATTAGCAACGGATTAGAGCGTAAAAAATGTTGTTTCTAAACAATAACTTTCTTATAGTGTAATCAATAACCTCAATTAAGTATGCTAGAGAAATGATAAATTATATAAAAAATAAGTTTAGATAAATATGTTCAAATCTTTCCTACAACCCCATATATATTAATATATATGTAAAAAGTTTTATTGTTCAATAAAAATTATAAGAAAAAAATTCCTGTAGATCTCCAATAATGGAAGGAGAGGAAGCTCAATGCAAGGATTTCTTTTTTAAAAAAAAAATTTTTGTATTCACTTCCAAAATATAAGGATATTACTAATTATTACAAAGTTATTATAAGCGTATTTTCATCTATAAAATTATCAACTCTTCTCAAACTTCTAGAAGTAGACGTGAAATGAGGTGTTTTCAAGCCCTCCATTTACCTCCTAAATTTTTACCTTCCATTTTTTTCTTCATGTATGCACAATAGCTATGCACTGTAACATATAATGTTGTAGTATACAAGTCACTGTATTGTCAAATTCTCTTTTACTTCAGAGCATTAGAAAAATGGCTGGATGCCTTCATTTGCTATCAGAATTCATCTTTGCCTTTAATGTATGGGCTGGGTTAGACAAGAGAATTAGAAGAGAAAGAAGAAGAAATGGGAGAAGAGAGGAGGCAGACAGAGAGTTGAAGGAGCTACTACCGAACAGCCGGACTTAGAACATGTTGGAGTAAGAAATCGCCATAGGCAATGTGATGATGATGATGCTAGTGAGTTCATAGGGTACATATGGACTCTACGTGGTGGTGCTACTGCTAATTATGTTAGGTACTTGTTTATGTGGTTATTTGTGGTTAAGGAGCCGTGGAAGGAGAGGAGGCAAACAGAGTGTTGAAGTAAGGAGCTACTACCGAACAGCCGGACTTGGAACAGGTTGGAGTAAGAAATCGCCATAGGCAATGTGATGATGATGATGCTAGTGAGTTCATAGGGTACATATGGACTCTACGTGGTGGTCCTACTGCTAATTATGTTGGGTACTTGTTTATGTGGTTATTTGTGGTTAAAGAGCCATGGAAGGAGTTCTAAATTAAAGCTTCAAGAGTCTCGCGAGGAGCATCGAACACTATAATTTATAAGTGATCTAAAAGTGATCTAATAGTGATCTAATAAGGTATTTCGGATAAGTATTTATTTTTAAATATTTAACAATATTTGTTAAATATTATAGAGTTTAATCATAATTCACTTTGGTGGAGAGTACATGTGTTATAGAACTCAGCTCATATGTATGCTTTGTACATATTTGTCAAAAATAAATAAATAAAAAATAAAATAATTGTAAATGGCCACGTGCAGCTACTTTTAGTAGTTTAGGAAGTTCAACAAGGTTCTGAATTTTTGCACATTGTGACAGTTATATTTTGAAAAAAATCAGTATCTTCCTAATATTTCTCTTAAATTGGGTGTCTTCAATCTTGGATTTTTAGTTAAATTTTGACTAAAAAAAAACTATTTAGTTAGAAGCATAAAAATGTCTTATACTCCTGAATTTTGTTTAACAACAATAGATAAACTCATCATTAGCATGTAATTAAATAAAAATTAATGATATCACCATTTATATGTAATTAAATGAATACTTTTGGATTAGTTTATACTAATCTCAAAAAATTATGATTGGTTTATGCCAAATCAATCATTATAATCCATAATAACAATTAGATGTATTTCCAATACGCAAAATTGAAAAAAAAATCTAAAAGTATAACAACAAGCGGATGGTTTAATGTTTCTTGTAAATTAGGCATTATGCCAATAATACACAAAAAGTAACTAAAAACACTTATACCAGGCATTGTACTAAAGAAATTATACATGTAAAACTAAATTAAAATTAAAAAAATTTATCCAAAAAAACACCTATTACAGCCCATGTGTATCTTTCTAACGAACTAAGCATTTTATTTCTAAAATTAGACATATCTAAAAAATCAACAAAATACATAATTTTTATTAAAGCGACCTAAAAACCAACTAGACCAAAATATAAATAATAAAGTGCCACTGCATTGCCATGAGTCCATAGATTTTTTAAGTTATTTCACCTCCTCAATATCAGTATTTTTTTTTTTAATAAACACGCATGACAATTGACCATGTCCCATTCAGCAACAAAAACAGACATTAAAAGTCCAATTTAACACAAAGATGACAACAGGGCGGCAAATTATTTTGCAGGATTCAGTACATGAGAACTACTTCACCTGAACCATAGCACTTCAAACACAGAGCTAGTTCGCCATCATATAAAAAATGAGGTGGATACCATCCTCATGATCGAAGCCAAAGGAACTAGCATACCTCGATCCAATGCACATTACAACTTCGACGGAGGTGGATACCATCCCCATGCATCATTTGAGATGTATTCAGTCACCTGTTTCACACTCAAGTAGTTTTCGAGACCCCTGTGAAAAAATGAGGGAATAAGCATGAATGATGTATATTGACGAACTCTCCCAACACCTTAATTGACAATTAAGAACACTGAAAGTACACACCATTCTCCGAGTTCACGCCCAAATCCACTTCGTTTCGTTCCCCCCCAGGGTGCTTGGGAGAAACAGGGCTGTGAACAATTAATCCATACAATCCCAGATTGAAGAGCCTGCGAAGAATGCTATCAGTCTAAATTGTCACAATGATTTCAAAGTTTGATCATGCTTTATACAATAAAAGAAAATGATTAAACAATGTTTATCAACCAAATGAGGGATTGTCTTCTTTGCTAGACATCTTTGCACTACTATTTTTTCAAATTTATGCTCATAAAACAAGGCAAAGAATTGAACACAAGAAGGAACAAAACATGAACGAAAAAGAAATAGCTAAGTGCCAATTATGGTAAAAATAAAATGCAGGGTAAAAACAAGTAGAGCCAAAAATCATTGAATACGGCTTTCTGGATCAGCACAATGAATACACAGTGGATAAAGTAATTATGGGAAACTCACCCAGCAAGCTTTCATTTAATGAATCTTCAGGATCAACTCTGTTATTTTCCAAAAAGAAATATATATCTATATATATATATGTATATATAGCTTAAAAATTCTACACCTACCTCAGTTATCGCTGGCACCTTCCAGCATCTTTGGAGAGTACAGCACCACCCAATCCGTAGCTGAAGAAAAATCATAGAAGAGGAACAAAAAGGAATCAGCTCTTTACCATTTCCACAGTCAGAGATCTAAATAACCACATTATGTTACATAACAAGTAACTCACTGAGTATCATTTGCAATTTCAATAGCCTCATCTTCTGTTTTGAATGTTTTAACACACAATACAGGACCAAAAATCTCCTCCCTCCAAACTTGCATGGTGGTATTCACACCAGCTATGATCGTTGGCTCAATAAAAAATCCCCTTCCAAGATGCTGCAGATAGCTTTCAATTTTAACAGGACAAGAACAGTAAAAAGATGACATAAATGAAAATAGAATATCATTTACCTGGGGCCGCCCACCGCCACATAGAATAGTGGCACCCTCACTTTTTCGCTGTAGAAATAAATTTGTTTACCTTCTCATACTGAAATAAACAGGAAAACCATGAGATAATCTACCCAAGATAAGACTTGTATGATTATCAGATAATAAACGCCTCAAGAAGGCAGATTTTCAATGCAGGAGTTGAAAAATAGTTAAGTAAAAGAGCTTCCAAATCATCAATATTATAAGTAGACAGAAACTGAAATAATTGGCTTCCAAATCATCAATATCATCAATATGACAATGTAGAAAGGATCAGAAGTTGTTTGACCATTTCTCAGATAATAAGTATAGCCTTCTGTCAAATAAAGAATCCATATATGTGGTAAACCTTGGCCTAGAAGACTCCCTTCCCTTAACTTTAATGCTCATAGGAGATTGAAAACTGGTCATTGGGGATATCACCACCAATGTTTTTTCAATTGATCAACCGGCAAATCAATAATACCTTTCTGCATTTGCTTGTCCATTAAGTATCAACAATGACAATTTTAAGACAAGAAAGGTAATTTTCCCAATTTCAAACTAACTCATACCTGCCCAGCACTGACGACAGGGCCAAGCCTGCAACCTTCTTCAAATGGATCAGAGATCTTGATGCTCTTTGCCCAAGAAACAAGTCTCTCTATGAACTCATTTGCAATGTCCTCCTGCAAAAAATTACAAAGCAAAATTGCATGCCTATAAAAAACAATTATTTATAATTCAAGTCACCAGTCAAATAGGGCAATATGGATACTAGAAGGTTTAGTTTAGTACTTCAATTAAAAATTAAATCCACAAGTATCCTATATATTATTTGTCACTATATTTACCCTACAAAATAAAAAAATTCTTGATAAATAGATAGCGAAATATGTGATGCTTCACATAATGTAATCAAGCAATTCCAACTATTTTGCAGTGACTTTATTGATCTTTTCACTAGTTATGCCATCCTATCGATTATTGCAATGGGATTTTAACAATCCTCCCAGCAACTTCCATCCAAATAATTAGCCACAAACTCAACAGCTTCCTATTGCAATAACTAGAAGCTATCCTCACATGTCACAAGTCTAAAAATAGCAAAAGAAAGGAAAGGGTTCAACCTATGACTCTATAAAGAAATGGTATCAAAGGTAAAATGAAAAATAACCTATACATCAAGGACCCAGGAAACACTCAAATAAGTTGAAGCTGTACTTCAAAAATTGATCAGCACAGTACAAATGGAGGAATCATGATTGATTGTTGATGAGAGAAAGCTATTCAAGCTATATATAGCAGCTGCCAACTATCATTACATATAATTGATTTTCTTAAAGCAATTTTCAAAACTACCAAAGCTATATCTAGCTCAGCTAAATATTAATTTCAAGCCTTATCAGTTAGCTCATACTACGCTTGTTTATTAAAAAATTAAGCTAATCTTAAGCTAAGCAGAAGTCCGACTCAAACTGCTAATTTATTGACCAATAAGTATGAGCTTTTTTGACCATATGTTGCTACTGAATTGTGAATGAAATGAAGCATTGAACAAATTACCTAAAAATAGCTCCTTTTAATATTTATTCATCTAATTACCTGCAGATATTGCATAATTTGGATTCTAATTAACTTCTTATTTTCTTATAACTGAGATTCTTCAGCAATTTTCCTGATTACCTGCATTCACTTGCTACATTGTACCCATATGTGCCTGTTGTCACCAATGTCTGCCATTAAATGCAGTGGTTCTGGCATTTGACTTTGACATCAGCCTTCCTTAAAGTCCAAAATATAGGTTCAACAATTAAATTTTCCCAAAAGACAACTAATAGGTCGAGTACAAACACCATTAAAATTTTAAACTGTTGAAAGCTAATTGAAACTAAAATCAGTTCTAAAGTTATTGAGACTTATAGTAAATAAATTGCTGCTTGACTGAAACTTCATAGTTTCACTACACCAGTTAATAAAACAATTAGCTCTATAACAGCATAATCTAAAGAACTGGACAATTTGTAATCTCCGAAATTCAATGATGATTTGAAAATTAAGCCATAGAATAGAAGAGGGAAAAAGATTCAAACACATGCATTACCAAATTAAAACCTTGCTAAGGTAACATCATAATCAGGGCAGCGCTTTCATCATGATACTTGCACTTACATGGACTAGAAGGCGTGAAGTTGCACTGCATATTTGACCATTTGTCCAAAAGCACCCAAAAAGAGCCCATTCAACAGCTGTATAAATTATGAAAAAAAAATCAATGAAACTAGTATATAACGTTTATAGATGATTTAGGCTTACTAGTATAAGATTAATGTTTCCAGCAGATTAGCAGTCTTTAAGTCACAATGAAAGAAAAATGCCAGCCAACGTGAAGTGCCCCAAAACAATATGCATTAATAATGTGTAGTTCAAGAGGCCTACCTTTCTCAATGTCCACATCTTCAAATACAATGATGGGACTTTTACCACCAAGCTCCAACGAAACAGGCTGCCATGGAGAAAAAAGCAATCAAACAACCAGATAATGTAAAGTACTTATGAATTGAAAGAGAACAAAAACAAGCTTGTATAGGAGAAGTTTCACTAAACATATAACACCAGAAGGAAAGGATAAAAGAAGACAGCATAAAAACTATCAACACCAAATCAATATAGGAATATGTCAAACCTTGACAATTTGTGCAGCAGCAGTCATGATCTTTCTACCAGTTTCTGTACTCCCAGTAAATGCAATCTAAACAAGAACAAATGCAGTAATTACACCCAAAGGAAGAAAGAGGTGGGTTCTCCGTTGATTCACAATTTGAATTAATTAAAGTACATATATGTATTAGGCACCTTGTCCACAAGAGGATGAGATGCTAAAGGAGCACCAGCTTCAGGACCAAACCCTGTCAAAATGTTTAGAACACCAGGAGGGAGCCCTACTTCTCTACAGATATCAGCAAGTTCTAGACAAGTCCTGATGATGAATGCCCATTTTGTTATTTATACTATTTAGAACAAAACATAGAAAGCCATAAGCTCTTTAATCTTACACTGAAGCCAATTCAGAGGGCTTTAGTATGGCTGTGCAACCAGCTGCCAGGCAAGGAGCAACTTTCCATGTAGCCATCAGTAGGGGATAGTTCCTTCAACATATGATTAGCATGTCACAAATAGCACTATCGGTTGACGATATGAACAAAACCAATAACATTTGGTAATCCCATACAAACAGACTCTTTATCTAGCTTTATTTATATGTACATTTTCATAAGCAGATATGCTGAATCTTAAAGCATAACACATACAAAATCACTTGCAGGAATCATAGGTCTAGCTTCAAAATAGAAATTATTGTACCTATTACAACTAATGGCTTCTACGGCCATAAAAGCTTTACATTTAAGGTTCTAACTTACCTCCAATAGGCTTGATTCATGTTGAATCAACCAAATTGATCTGAATTTAACAAAAAATAACACCCAGGAAAAACTAAGGATTTGGGCTTACCATGGAGTAATTAATCCAACAACTCCAATGGGCTCTTTTAGAACATATGATTTGAATGTTTCCATAGGAAGAGAGATTGGAGCCCTTTGCTTTCCATCTAAGGCTTCTGCAAGATCTGCATAGTACTCAAAACAGCCAGCAACATCATCCTGCACATGAGCAGCAAGTAAGATATCTATCTAGAGAAACTCATATTTTACAAGGTGGTTGAAGCTATCAGGTGTACCACGTCCCATGCGGCTTCATCCAAAGGCTTCCCACAATCAATTGCCTCTAACTTGGCCAGCTCAGGCTTCCTTTCTGTTATCTACAACCAGTGGAGAAAGAACATCCTAAAATGACAAGCATTTTAAATGATGTACAAAGGAACAAAGTTGGGAGATGGGATTTGCAATGACTCTCTTAAGAGGGATTAAGGACTTTCAAGTTAAGAAAGCCGAAAAAATTTAGATATGAAATAATATGAACAAGCTATCAATGAATAAGTCGATCAATAAAATCTGAATATAAGTTATCAAAAAGCAATAAGCTGACTCAGTAAATGAACGAATAAAGTTTTAAGTTTCAATATCATCCACCTTTTTACTGCAACGTAATTCTGCATTTAAAGCCACAACCAGCATGAAACACCAAGCATCTTATGATACTCAACTCACAAATCACTTGATTTTAATTCTAATTGCAGGCAAACTCCGCAATAGTTTTGCCAAATTTGAGTAGTTCTCCACATAGCTTTATACCATTCAAGTCCATCACAGAATTGCAAAAACCATGTCCTTCCGAGATCAATTAAAACATCAAAAGCAAAAACTAATGCTGAGCTTTCTTGAGGGTAACTTCTTAATTATGTCACAGGCAAACTGAAAATTGCACCTCAAAGAAATCCAGAAAAAACCATTGAGCAAGAAAAAAACCAGATCATGCCCTAAAAAAACTACTTTGTTTTCAATAGTATGTTTAGCAACGGAGAAATTATGAGGATCAGTTGCTATACACTATCACTTAATATTACTCGTGAAAGCTACTCCACTTAACCAAAGTGGAAAGAGGAAACAAAGGAATTTTATGGATCAAGAACTAAACTCGTAAAATTAAACAAGCTCATAATCACTATGCTATACTCCACTCAACCAAAAAGCGAAGAAAAATCAAGACTTGATTTTTACAGATCAAGAAAACTCCTACAACTGGACAAACTCATAATCACCATGCTAATGGTCCTCCACTGAACCAAAAAGGAACTAAAATAACACATCAAGAAAATGATTTTTACTGATCAAGAACTAAAATCTAATAACTGCACAAGTTCATAATTGATCAAAATAAACACCACCATATCCCTCACCCGATCCAGCACAATAAGCAACAGCGAACCCCGAGATCCTTCTTTCAAACCAAAACACCAAAGCAAAAGCCTGGATTGAATTACCTTAGCAGCGATAGCTCGAAGATACTTAGCCCTGTGAGCACCAGAGGCACGCGCCCACTCGCTGCCTCTGTTCCTGGTTAGAGCCCTCCGAGCAGCATCCACCGCAATATCCACATCCTCCGCAGTGGCTGCTGGTATATCCCCTGAAAAAAAAAAAAAATTCAATCAATCCACCATCAAATCAATAATCCAGCAAACTAAAAACAGAAGAAGAGGGTGGAGGGAGCACCGATTGAGGCTTCCGTGGCGGGGTTGATGATCGGAATCCGCTTGCGCTGGAATGGCTCCTTCCATTCGCCATCGATGAAGAGTTGCCTGCGAGGAACCGAGATCGACATGATTGGTACTATTCCTATCACTGATTGACACTTCAGACTTCTGACACTTTTTATAGGCAGCTATGTTGATAATTGTGATTGATTTAGGGAAAATTACCTATAAATCCTTTAAAGTTTTTATTTTTTATAAACAGTTCCTCTGATATTTCAATGTTTCAAACAGCCCTTATATTTTTCATGTATTTACTCATCCGTCCTTGCTGTTAACTCTATCAAATTTATTTTATGTAATACAAGAAACGTAAGAATCCAAAAGAGGGATTTGAAATAAAAATCTTCATGCATCAATGCTTTTGTCTTATCACATTAATATTTTTGTAATTTTTTTTTCATATTTTTTTTTTTATAAAAACCTTCGTACCTGTCTCTTTGAAAAGAAGCAAACTCCTCTCTCCTCCTTTTCTTCTTCACCACAAAAATATAAGTATATATGCCATAAATCTATGAGTAAAGCTCTTCTCTTCTCTCTTTTATCTCATCCTTTGTGGAGAGAAGTGCGGTGTAAAGATGTTTCCAAAATTAGAGGACCATAAAGCTATGAGCTCCATATCCTTATATGTTTCTCACATCTCAAGTCTTATAATAATTACCAATGTTATGCAGAATCCCAGAGTTATTTAATTCTACCTATTAATGGAGACCTTTTTTGTGAAAAGATACAAAAAATAAGAACGTGTTATAAATTACAGTCTTTGAATCCAGGGATAATAAAAATATAATTTTTAGAAAAAAACTAAAAAAATAAAAAAAGTAATCCAATAAATGATGGTTTTAGATTGTCCAAGTGGATATTTAAATTGGAGCAAATTTTTTTATACAATAATAATCTGCCATAATTTAGGTAAAAATTGAATTAATTTTTTTCTTTTTAAAAAAATGAGAATTTTTTTACATTAAATTGATGAGGAGGGAGTGGCAACTCGATAGGGACAAATGAAATTTCATAATAAAAAAACACAATTTTTTTGAAGAAAAAAATTAAAAAAATTAATATTAAATTCCTTCGAGAACTCCATCAAATCTGTGCTAGAATATCAAATTAAAATTTATATCCCCAAATTGAAAGCCATAACTCTAAAAATTTCAGGAGCACTTTGTGCATGTTGGCTCAGTGGAGCACAGCTAGCTTGTTAGATGCATAGAAAAAGGAAGCAAGAGGGGGTGGTAGTGTGGATGGCAGGAAAGTGCAAAGTCAAGATCGACCTCGATGTCATCGACGCCGGCGCCTAGGAGACAGAGCTTAAGCTTCCAGCCAATGCATGCAACATCGCGAGCATCCCCCGATGCTACGAGAGATATTGGAAAGTGGTTGAAAAGACACACTCGATGCTGTTGTGCAAACTCTTGCACATCAGATCGAGGAGACCATGGTGACAATGGCTCTCGTTCTTAAGATCGTCTTCTCAATTGTGACTTTCTGGCAAGTGAGCACCAAAGGTAGCATATGCGAGGTGGATGATGACAGTGACACCATATGTGTGTGTGAGAGAATGAGAAAGATAGTCGGGTTGAGGAGGGAGAGGATTCCATGTTAAGAGTTTAGAATGGAAATGTAATTATTAGCTACACAAATTAATTATTTTTAAAATTTTAATAATTAATATATCATTGGCTGGTAAATTAGAGAATACTCATTCAACTTGGGCCATTTTGGTCATTTTAATGCTTCCTTAACACCCTTACCATGCATGTGATGGGAATACGGATTGAAAAGTAAGAGCAATAAAAAGGAGAGATTTATTAAGAATATACAGACTTAAAAGGACCATTTATGGATAACCAAAATATAGAGGGGCTATCTGTTACTTCCTTATATTTTTATTTATTTATTTATTTATTTTATATACAAGTTATGATAAATACGTGTTAAAGTTGATTAGACGAGCACATACATCAAGCAAGCTCAATAAATACCTAATAATTTTTTGAATTTGTTCACATAATTTTTCCGAAACAAATAACCTAGACAAACAATATGATAATGATAGATTACCAAGGTGTTGGCTGACCTTTCTTTCTCTTTTCTTTTACGTACATTAGATTTTTATTTTCGTTATTTATTTATATTTATTTTCACCGTAAACAGATGTGCTCGAAATTGGACTAATCATGTTCGTCTAGTCATGTTTGTGTTGGTGTTTATTTCTTCTAATTCTTTGTGCGGTTGATCATTGCAATTTGATTGGTCAACATCCACATTAATAACAAAATAATAGTATATAAAAAAACATAAAGAGAGTATAATATCACATCCATAACAAAATAGCAGCAAATAAAATATAAATATATATAATAAAAAAAGATATAGAATTTTGTAGTAGTTGCAAATGATCTACTTTATTGGTATCCTTTCTGGTAGGCGGAACCAGGGCGACGGGGCTTGACCCCTTTAGCACCGGAAAGGCCACCATTAGGTTGGCCTTGCCGGAGTTTGTCCGAGAGTCTCAAGAAAAAACAAAAATATATTAATGTAGTTCTTCACTTCCCCTTATCTCGAGTCTCGAGACTCGCTGCGGAGTCTGACGGAGGCGATGCGGAGATCTTGTGAAGTTTGAAGAAGAAACTCAAGAGTGGATTATGAATGGAATGAGTGTGGATGGAGAAGAATAAGAAGAGAAACGGTTGAGCGTTTTCAAGGAGAGCCAGTGTGGTTTTTGGGATATTAAGCTTCTATAATCGCGTTGGAATGGGAGAGTTAGGGGGCGTACTCAATTATGGCAATTTATTGCATGCATGTGAAAAAAAAATAATTGTAATTTTTAAGCACTAGCTTATACAATCGGAATTGTGGAATGGAACTCACACAATTATTTAAAAAGTTGTTAGTTTTTGAAAATTTTTAATAAAATTTTGAAGCATATTTTTAAATTTTAAATAATTATAATTCAAATAATATATATATATATATATATATATATATATTTTTATAATTACCCCTCCGGTTGTTTTACTCCTCCATTTAGAAAACTTATAAAATAATATATGTTATTTTTTTAAAAATTTATTGTTCTTATTTAATATATTTTTACAAGTTCGAATAAATTATAGTCTTTGAGGTCTTTGTTAAGTCTCTGAGGTCTTCTACTTTATTGGTAATCTAAAATTTATAAAAATTACATTAACTTTCCAAGATTATCTTGTTAAAAATTTATGATTTTTTTTAAATTCAAAATCAAATGAAATATCGCATATGATTTAATCTTAACAAAGCTCAGATTTTCATTTATATTTTAAATTATATTTTAAATTTTATGAAGAATACAAGTGTAATTTTAATGAAATTCTAAATCAAATGAAATGTTCACTAATAGTCTTAATTTGAATTTTAATGCTATCAAAGTTTGGATTTAATTCAGATTTTTTTATTAAAATTTAAATTAAGAATTTTGAATTTCAAATAATGATTTAATAACTTTGCCATTCAAAATCTAAATATTTTAAAAAATCAATACAAACCTAAGAAAAAAAAATCTATATTATAGAGTTGACATAGAACAAGAGGGGATGGATGATATCAATAGAAAATAGCTATATTATGATGCATGGCATGATGCATATTTTATAAATGTTGGGGACTTAGGAGTTTCTATAATGTTTTCAAAAATTACAAACTCGGCAAATGTAGCTACTTTCTCTTAAGCACCTGCCTCACATTTTTAGTACCGAAGCTGACATTGGTTCTAGTTCGAGTGTGTACAATTAGCTATTTTATACTTTTTTTCTAATATATATTCAAATTTGTATGGTTGTTTTAATCAAAAGTTATGTTATCTCACTATATTACATTTCGAGCAATTGGCTTTTGAATGTAATTTTTTTGTTTACATTTTGAATTAGCCCCTCCTATTAGTAAATCCTGGTTCCGCCACTGATCCTTTACATAGAGTATTGGTGTTTTATTAAACGATTACCTTCATGATTGTACTGAGACAAAGTTTTTATGTGAGAGACTTCAGAGACACCAAAGGAGAAAAAAACAGTTAGATGATTCCATCTCAACCATCCGATATAGCTTGGAGTTTTGTAGAATTCCTTGATGAGATAGCAGGAGCAGGTGGCTTTGGTGAGGAGAGGTCCGCCAAGGCTCCTATGAGTATCCCTCACCCTAGTATTGTCTTTTTAGGGAGTTTTTATTTTGTCTTGGTAATACACTCCTAATACACTCCTAATGGATCAGTTGTTTTGTCTTCTCCCCATGTTTTGTGTTGTGATGTTCTCTTTTTTAAGTCTTATGTATTCTCTCAAATTTGTGGTTTCTCGTTTGTTTAATTTTTGCTTTTATTCTATTTTTTTATATAAATGATGTTAGAGTAATATATCACTTGTACTTATACTATATACTTATACGTATACACTTACTCATGTATTCATTCTTCTTGTATTTATATGGGTTGGTTTCACTCTAATGAACACACATTCATTTCTTCATTCATACTTTGTCTATCATGGTATCGAGATGCTGGGCCGATCTCCTGGCGTCTTTGTTAACTCTCCGATGAGTTTTTGTCTTGCTCGGGAATTCTTTTTCCGTCTAGTTTTCATTAGCTCCCCGTCGAGCTTTGTTTGCTCCCTGTCAAGCTTTGTTAGTTTCGTTAGCTCTCCCTTGAGCTTTGTCAAGACTTTGTTGTCAGCCTTCGTCTTCATGGTATCTCCGCCGAGCAGCAAACCATTGCCAATGTCCTGTCAAGCTTTGTTAGCTTTCTATTGCGTTTTGTCAAACCACAGTCGTTGAATTCTCGGCAACTCCCAACCGGTACAAGCTACGCTGCCGCCCGATGATAACTCGTACAAGCTGCACTGCTGCAGATGATCGCTGGCGACAACTCCCAACTCGATGACCCGATGATGCATGCTCTCCCCGATGAGCAGGGAGCCGCCCTAGCGATGAGCCGACCAAGAGACATGCACCATCTTTTTTTAGGCACAACTTCGAGCATATCAAGTTCCCAAGCCCTTGGCATTTTCTCCTTGTTTTAATTCTTTGCTTTTATTCCTCTCTATATTATATATTATCCTATATATTATTATATATATATAACAAAAATTCTACTTTTCCGGCTTAAGTCCCCATTTGACCGTTTCCTTTAGTCAGATTCCTAAGCAGTATCTATATATATATAGTTAAATATTTATATATTTCTATATCTATATCTTCATATATATATATATATATATATATATATACATATCTATATATCTATATCTTCCTATATATATATATATAAAAATGACATCATCTTCTCCACATTTTCTATCTACCATTGATGTCAAATTAAATGGTTCCAACTATCGTGAATGGTTTACTACTGTACGCATTGCATTACTTGGTATGGATTTGTTTAGCCATGTCGACGGTACCTCTCCCCAACCGACCACCCCTGATGCTTCCTGGACACTTGCTGATCGTCGAACTATGACCATTATTTGTCAGTCTTGTGAGATTGATGTTCGTATGGAAATTGGACACCTTCCCACTGCTCATGCAATGTGGGAACACTTAGGCCATATGTTTGAGCATTCCAGCTCTGCTCGTCAGTATGCCATTTTGCAAGATCTTACTCACATTCAGCAACGCGAGCGATCTGTCAGAGAATATGTCAGTGACCTACGGTCCCTGTGGCGTCAGATTGATTCCTTAGAGGAGTCTACTTGCCTAATATGCACATGTTGCAAATCTCGCACTCAGTCTCGCCAAGTACAGCGCACCTTCGAATTTCTGATGCGTCTTCGTCCTGATTTTGAGGCTGTTCGCAGCCAATTGCTTAATCGAGACCCTCTTCCATCATTTGACGATGTTATTCGTAGTGTGATTGCTGAAGAAACTCGTCTCAGCACATTATCTCCACGGCTTCTCCCTGCAGACACAGTTCTTGTTGTGACCTCTCCATGTTCCACTAAAGTATCCTCTGGCCCTTCTGTGTCACCAGCGCCTGCTTCATCAAACACTTCTCGGTCTTCTATTATCTGTCATTATTGTAAGCGTCATGGTCATATGAAGAATCAGTGTCTGAAGCTTCAGCAACGTCATCAACCACAGCCATCACAGTCTCGCCCTCCTTCTCGATCTCCTGCTTTCTCTCCTCATGCTGCCTCTGTCTCCGCTTCAGATTCTCCTTCCTCTACTGACCTTCTTTCTCAGGTTGCTCAGCTTACAGAATAGATTCATGCTATGCAGCGCGTTTTGCCTTCTAACGAATATATTTTATTCACTTGTTTTTCCAGGCCGTGCAAGTACTCGTCCACTGATTTAACAAAATAATAGTCTCTTTAGAGAAACTTTTCACTGGCAATTTAATTAAAATACAAAAAAGAAAATTATCCAGCATTCTGACAAATTCATGTCTTAAATACATCCAAAGCTCATTTTTCTCTTTCTATAAAATCCCTATTTTTTTTTCTTTATATTTGCTACAACAACACAATAGAAAAAGACAAGTCCTAAAAACTTTTCATAACATTGAAATCTTCGAAAGAAGAGGCACCATAGTCCCTCTTGTACCATTGTACGTTTTTTCAATCTTATGTTTGGTTCATGGAATAAAAATATTCTCATATTGATTTACATGCTGTTTGGAAATTTATAAAAGTGAGATTACTTTGATAAACATATTTACTTGAGTTGTTTTCGATCATATTAGGATATTGATGAGTTATTATATTGACTAGTTTGGTGTGTGAGAAAAAAATACCTATGAAAGTGACATACATAAGATGCGAATTACGTCAATATCTTTTTATATATAGTTTTTAATAATAAAACAAACAATTTTGGAATACACTATATAAATATATAAAAAGCTAAAGCAAGGGGCGTTAGTTTGGGAGTGGAGTGAGAGGAATGACACACCTTTGAAAGCGGTTAGAAATTAATATCACTTCCAATAGTATTGGTATTCATTTTTGTAAAAAAAACCCTCAAATGAAGGGGAGTGAAGAGAAGTGGCTTATATAAAATTTCAATTCTTTTATTGAGAAAAAATCTTCTTCAACTAACACGAGTGACCCATATCTATAGCCAATAAGAGCTTTGCTCACAGCTTCACAAGCGAGGCTAGCTGGTGAAAGTCGATAACGCTTAGTTGGTGAATAAGCCTTCCCAGACGTGGAACTCTTGCATTAGACGAAGGAAATAAAAATGTATAGAAAGTTAAAAGTCTTAGTTGGCCAAGCCTTAATTAGGAGTTTATTTAGTAATTCCCTTCGGGTATCATCTTGTTTTAGCTGATCTCAGTATCGTTTTTTTTCCTTCTGATCCTGCTATCACAGCCAAGGGGAAAGACGAACTCAACTATTTGGTTCCATCTATCACTTTGTAGAGAACGCCAATGATCGGCCTTTCAATCATCAAAATTAAAGAAAAAAAAACAGTTGAAATAGAAGAAATGGGAGGGAGTTAATCCACTTCAATGATTCCCTCGCCCCTTTTCATCTTTCCCCCAAAGAAAAATTAAACATATTTTACATTTAAAAATTAAAATAAATATTAAATCTCCAATGTTCTAATTGAATAATAGAATTTGATTAAATTACCATTACTAAAAAAGCTATTAATTAAAATTGTTGTGACATGAATTAATTTTTTTCCACCATGTTGATCCTTATTGAAATTATATTTCTCCTTTGTTGTATGAAATAGCCATTTAGAACTTATGAACTTTTACAATTTTCAGAATTTAATTAGTCTTCAATTTATGCTTGTTATTAGCTTGCATTCTTTATTTATTTTATTATTTATTTATTTAATATAATAACTGCCTGTGTGATCTTTAGCCATGTTTTTTTAGGGAAAATTACTGTTCACCCCTCGTCATTTTCAAAACTTCCCAAAAACCCCCTCCAACTTTTGCACACCCCGGACAGCCCTCCGTTATATTTTACATTCTCTTTAACCCCCCGCCGGTAAGTTGAAGTGGGTCCATGATATGAAATTCCTTTTTTGCCCTTGAAAAGGAGGGAAAAATGGCGCCCAATCATATCATGTCCGAACTTTATGCATAGTTTTCCAATTTTGTTTGCCTCCTGCTTGCTTTTTCTCAAACAAAGTTTAGAAGGCTCATATCTTGTTCTTCTTGTTCTTGTTCTTCTTTTTCTTCTTCTCATTTGGTGTACTCAATTTTAGCTCTTCTGATTAAATTATGGAGAGTTTTTGTGCTATTGCTAGATACAACGGGGAGGGTCTAGTGCTAATGTTCACGGTGCTGACTTCTTGGGAATGAGTGTTAGCTGAAATATGTGCGCGATGGGGTCTCGATATTTCCCGTGTCAGGGTGAAGTTTATCACACCCGATGGACATAAAACGGTTTGTCTCATGCGTCACGTGCACTCCATCTTCAAATGTACTGTTGTTGATCTTGTTGTTGAGACATATGATGTGGCATCGTGTCCTACTGAAAATGAGTTCTGCTCGTTGTAAGTTTCTTCTCGTTTATGTTTATATAGTTGTAGAAGCTAATTATTATTTAATTATCCATGTCTATGTTTAAATTTATCAAGTTTCCATTTAAACAATATTATCTCCGTTTAACTTATTAACTTATTGTTTAACTTCTCACGTCAAATACAGTGTCGTCGACAAGGAGACCGATGATGTGGTATCGTATCCTACTGGAAATAACGGTTTTTTCCATGTCACCTTCGGTGTTGTCGACAACGAGACCGATGCCTGTGACGAGAAGGCAACCTGGGCGTCCTAGACGAAAGAGGATCAAGTTGTAAGCATCCGAGGACGGTGAGTTGCGTTGTAGCCATTGACACTCTTCCGGTCCGCAAGTTGCGTTGTAGCCATTGCCACGCTTCTGGTCACAATCGCAGATCGTGCAATGAATCTGTTGTCGAGTAGGCATTGTGTATATACTTCTTAGTATTGTTTAAATATTGAACTTTATATTTAAATACATCTGTTACCGTTTAAATATTGGTTTCTCTATTTAAATTTTTTTTTATCGTTTAAACTATATTTTTATCCGCTTAAAATATACAACGTGATGGTGCCAGCGGTTCCCCAAGTGTAATTAATGCACGCTCGGTTACCCAAGTGTTTCCACTCCCGTCGCACATAAAAATCGGAAGCCGAAGCCGCGACGATCTTTCGTTGGATTTCGCGATATAAATGGGAAGGAAGAACCATTTTCGTTGAACATACTCTACTGGCGCAACCACTCCTCTTCCTCTTCTTCTTCTTCTTGTGTGATGGTCATCCTGTCGAGTCGAACATTTGGTGTTCATGACATTCGCTCCATTCAAACCACATTTTTTTTAGATCATAAACTTTTTTTACTGGGGATGTGTCATGATTGTTTTTCCTCTTGTCATCCGTAAACAACTCTGTAGGTGAAAAACTTTCTTTTTTTCTTGCCCAAAGGCGAAATGCTCGCCTTCTTGCTCTCAGGTAAGCAATGAGCGCAAAGTACGTTTCGCCTTGGGTGAAGAAAAAGAAGGTTTCACTTACAAGTTGATTGCGAGATGATTACGGAAGAAGGTTCATCACATATCCTTTAAAAAAAGAACTTGATCTATAAAAAAATGTGGTGCGACTAGAGCGAGTGTTGTGGACACCCTATTCAAAAGGTATACTTGGGACGATTCCGAGGTCCGTGATGAGTTACGTCGTCCGTTAAGCGGAGAGTTTGAAGCTTAAAGCAGAGAATTTTTTTGTATTGTCTTACATTCTATTTTTTTATCGAGATTTGTATTTTAAGTAAAGGTCATTGTAATTACTGCTGATATTTAATAATAAAATGAATGTTGTATTGTATTGTATTAAATGTATTTTTATCAGAGATTTGTATTTTAAGTACATTTCATTGTAATTACGTTGATACTTTATAAGAAAATGTTAAACTGAGAAAATGAAATTTAAACAGAGCAAAATAAAGTTAAAGGGAATGAATGTTATCAGAGATTTGTATTTTAAGTAAGTTGATATTGAATAAGAAAATGAATATTGTATTGTATTGTCTTAAGTGAACATTTTATTTTTATCAGAGATTTGTATTTTAGGTACATTACATTGTAATTAAGTTGATATAATACAATAAGAAAATGTTAAACAGAAAAAAATCAAGTTAAAGGGAGAAACTGATACTTAAACGGTATTTTAAACAGAAACTTTGTTATTTTAAATAGAGAGTTTGTTATTTTAAATAGAGAGTTTCAATACCTTAGACTGGGAGCTGATGAAATGCCGAATGCTTTAGCGGAAAATATAAGTTGTTAAACGGTAAACTCTCAATTCTTAAACATTGATATCATTTGTTAAACAGAGACCTATATTATTAAACAGAGATACAAATAGTTAAACGGAGACAACAAAACTTAAACTGTAAAAACTCATTATTTAAACGGAGACCTCATTTTTACAACTGCAACCATATCAACTGAAAGGGTAAACGTAGATTATAAACATTACACAAATCACAACAATCAAAAACCATTTCGATCGTGTACTACGGATGAAAATGTAAAAACAAAAACAAAAAAACCATAGCGGAGAGATCTCCCTCGAGACTAACAAAAACCCCGAGCCGATAAATCCCCATGCGAGGCTTCAATGTCTTCCAAGAAAAAAACAATATCACAAAAACAAAACCGAAAAAAATGTCTTTTTCGTAATAGAATAGTTAACAAAAAACTATAATCAATACATTAGATTGCAAAGTGATGAAATGCCGAATACTTGCGCGGGACTTCTCCTTCCAGACCCCGGTGGAAAGGGAAGAGCTGGAGACGCAAGTTGAGAGAAGACAAATGGCTGGAGATGCGAGTTGAGAGAAGACAAGTAGCTGTAGTCCTAAGAAAAACCCACCCACTTCCTCTCACACCGCCAAAATGGGTGCAGCCACGACTTTCCGTGCAAGGGCATTTTCATCCATAAAATTTAAAAACACTCCGTTTAATGCTGTTACGTACTTTGGGGGTTTGAAAATCATGGAGTGGAAAAGGATGGGGTTTTTGGGGATTGCAAAACTATGGGGGGTTTTTTGGCAATATGGCAAAGTTTAGGGGTTTTTTTCGGCAATTCTACCTTTTTTTTAAAGTATGGTCAAGCTACCTGAACATGCATACATTTTTTATTGTAATAACTTAATCATAAAGTAAACATCCAAATCACACACCTATGAAGCTACGGTGTGTTTAAAAATATGTCTAATCTAAAATTTTAAAATAGAGAATATACCCAAATTTGTTTAGTAATATTAATGATTCATACTTTGTATACCCAAATTTGTTAGGTTTGGTAACTTGACTTTGTTGGTCTGTTTTACGTTAAGATATTGAGAGATTTCCTTTATTTCCTTTTGTTTCTAAGAAGTTTGTGTTCTTCCTAGAGTAAGAGGGGGAAAAATAGTTGTATTTCTTTCTTTAAATCGATGGCATGCATGTGTCCAAGTAGTAGATGGTTGATTCATTTTTACTTAAAATTAGGAGAAAGATTTAGTGATTATGAGTTTAGTGGCTTATATTGTGCCTAGGGTGTTAACTTGGTAGGGATTCCCCATCCCCATCACTGACTCTTGACGGGTAATAGTCTCTTCATCTCTGTCCCTTGATGAGAATACAATTATCAATTTTGGTTTTTTTTTAATTATTTAATACCAATCCACCCAAGAGATAATATAGAAACTTACAAAAAAATGCTCCTTTGTATGTTTATCAATATAAGAAAAAAAAAGATAAAATTTATTATACAATTAGAATAGAGTATAATCTAATACATAGACTTATAGTTTCATAGAGCTCAATAGAACTACTCAATATTTTGAATCCCAAACACCGAAATAAAATCCAATTCCTTTGTTTCCCATATTTTAAATAATCAAAGAAAGAAAATTAACAACAAACCAGTCACAAATCTGTCACATTTCAGACACTAAAACTAAAAATATACATTATAGAAGCTAATCTATTAATGAACTAAAAACTATACACTCATAAGAACATCTGTCACGCCTCGAACCCTGCTCATCGAACCAGGTGCAGCCGCATACTCACAAGGCCAAGACCAAGTGGGCACATAAGGTCTCAATATCTGTCTCACAAAACAAAAAAAAGTAAAACAAATTAACAACTTCACAAAAACAAAGGAATTCAAGGGATACAAATAGATAGGTTTACAACTACTGATCAGAGGAAAATCTAAAATATAAAAGTCGAAGCTTTAAACAAATAGCAAGTTCTGGGTTTACAAGAATAAGAACTATTTACATGCTAATGAACTGGTATTCACTCAACGGTCCCCACTAAGCTATTCACCACACACTTACTCATGATTTGAAAAGGAGAAAATAACTATTTATGAGCTTGAAAACGCAATAAGCACCCACTACAAAACATACCAAGATCACATAAAAATTTCACAAATTTCAAAATCACACTTAAGAGTGACATTGTATAATAATTATCATATATAAAACCCAGAAATCAAAATATTTCAAACAAATATAATTAAACAAAATGAACGAGCATATATTTTGCCAAATAACTAATGCTAAAACAAAACATCAGAATTCATATATTTAAACTCGGTGACCCGAGTCGAATTTCAGAGCTTATTTGTTTACCCTCGGTAACCCTGAGCCAGAATATCAGAGGCCGTTATTCTCCACCGACGGAATGGTGTGAAACTATAGTTTTCATGTCAGAAGTACATGTTGACACGATCAGTGTTTAACCTCCAGTGACAGGATTATTGCAAAGTTAATTGGGGACTACAAGTTGTTATATCAAGATATGTCGTGTACAAACATTTGTCAAAACAGAATAGAGAAATTCATTGATACCGTTTTTGAATAAAACATAATTCCAATTATTTCCCAAACTAAATATTTATATATGAATTGCAAATAATATATAAATAAACAATTGAGAAATACGCCAAAATAAATAATGCCATGTAACAAAAATAAAAAATAAAAGTGTTAATACTAATAATGAAATGATTAGATAATAACTTATAATCATTTAAAAACATAAATCAGTATTTTTCTCAAGTAATTTTAGAAGTACAAAAATCCAAGATTTTTCACGTGTATATATAATAGGATTTTTATACAGGATACTTGATTAATGCCCAAAAAAACTCAAAATCCCAAATTGAACAAGTTTCATCAAAATACCCTAAATTTGAGAATAATTTTCAAGGATCTAAAAAACCTATTTAAAACCAGCAAGAAAATTTAACAAAGTGCTATCCTAACCTTACTTAACTTCCAAAGCATTGCAACCACATCAGAAGGTTGTGCATAACACTGAAATTCTTAACCACCCAACCAAAGTGATCAATTCTCCCTACTCGAACAATTAAACCTTCCGTACCCTAACAAAGAAACTCATTAGAATCGAAATATATACAAGAAGGTTAACAAAAGCATGATTCAAGTAGGACTCATACCATTGAGAACTAAATTTAACATAACTTTTTCTATATTTTCCCAAATCACAAAATTCAAGATCCTAAGAAAAGTAGACATTTAAAACTATGATATATCTGAAATTTACATTATTTGGAGTACTACTCAAATTATATCATTCAATTGAATCTCTGATTATTTCTGCAGACATATAATTCAGACATATTTCTTTCAAAAATGTATATCTCTCAATATACAACTCTAATAATGATATTTTATTGAAACTCAGATTACTTAATGAGAAACAACTTACATATTTTTCATCTCACCCAATTCAGTGTCCATGATCATCAAAAATACCTATAAATCTTCATGTTTTGCACAAAAATATCATTCAAGATAGTTACACTAATAAGGCTATATCTCACAAACTATAGATGGATAAAATTTGATATTTTGCAAGTACTTAGCCAACGTCGAACTCTACAAGTTTTTTATTTTAGCCTCCTCCAAATTCTGCCTTTAAGACCCCTAAAATTGAAGAGGGGTTTCTTCTATTATCAAAAATGAAAATCTAAAACCTATCAAATCAATCTCAAACTCCTCAAACGAGAAGCTAACCTAGCCTATCTATCACTAACATTTGACATTAACAGATCAATATCTAGAAAACAACAATAACAATTCTACAATTTAGCCAAAGATCCAAGGAAAAGGACGCTTATGATGTAGCGAACGAATGCCAAGTAATGATAAGGTTAATGACTTGTTTAATCTGAGAATGCCCAAGTCAAACAACAAGGACTTAAAACCCTGTTTAGCCTGAGAATACCCAGGGATTTTAGAAGAAAAAAAAATCAAAGAAACACTTTTATTTCATCAAAATCATCTACTGAACTTAGCCCAAGGGCTTACAATAAATAGACCAAGGAAAATCAGTAAAATAAACCCTAAAAGGAGACAAATAAAAATTTTTGCCAAAATGGAAAGTTTTCAATTTATAGCAGGGAAATAAAAGATTTAACATAATAAAGCTAATGCCTAAAATGGAGTACAAATCCGAAATTCGTAGCCAAAGATACTACTAAATCAAATTTTTCCTAAAACGACAAAATCCATGTTTTCGAGGCCAAGATGATGGAATTCGTTGACTTGTTTTCCATCAAATAGGACCCTCAAAACACCAAAACTTCACCACTCAGAAAATTATCAAAATACCCCTGTTAGGATCTGTCCCATTTTTTCAGAAAAGTACAGGCTAGTTCCTCAATAGGTATAATACCTGAATTGGTCACTCTACTTTTCTCTCTCTTCCCTTTTGGTCTCTCTACTAAGAAATGCTCCCAAGTAGTCTCTCTACTCTTGAAAATGGTTCTACTTAGTCCCTTCTACTCTAAAATAGGCCAATTATTGGCTGTATTTTCAAGAGTAGAGGGACTAGATGGGAAGAGATTAAGGGTAGAGGGATTAGATTAGGTCATTTTCAAAAGTAGAGGGATTAGTGGGGCACATTTCTGAGTAGAGGGACCAAAAAGAAAGAGAGAGAAAAGTAGAGGGACTAATTCGGATATTATACCTTCCTCAATACGCCCCACATCATTCCCTCCAGGTTGAACAAAATTCACCCTCGAATTATCATCATCTGAGGAATTATTATAGTAGGGTACTAAGTACTTGACGTTGAACACATCTGCCATCCAGATATGGCTTGGTAGCTTGAGTCAGAAGCATTAGGGTTGATCTTCTCAATGATCTCTACCAGTCCAATCTTCTTGATGGACAACTTGTTGTACTCCCCTACAGAGAACATTTCTTTGGTCAGGACAGCCCACACATAATCGCCAACTTCAAACTCCAGATGCCTATGTCTTTTAGTTAGCACTTTCTTTGTACTTCCTTGTAGCCTTCTCTAAATTATCCTATACCACCTTATGAACTCCTTGTAACCCAACAACAAAGTTTCTTGTCTTCCCATGGAGTCTGGTCTTGTTAGGCACTGGCACAAGTCAAGAGGTCCTCTGGGAACAAACACATACACCACATGGAAGAGACTGAAGCAAGTATTGCGGTTGACTGCATGATTGTAAGCAAATTCGGCTTGGCATATTTTTTGGTCCCAACTGTTCGCATGTTCCCCAACTAGACATCTCAACAAGTTACCCAAAGATTTTTTAACGACTCGTCTATCCATCCATTTGTGGATGATATGCACTACTTAAGTTCAACTGGGTGTTCACCATCTTCCATAAGCTTCGCCAGAAATGGCTCAAAAATTTGGTGTCTCTGTTAGAAACAATCTACGAAGGTAAGTCATGCAAATGGCATATCTCTCGAAAATATAACTGAGACATGTTTACATCATTTATTGTTTTCTTGTAAGATATGAAATGAATCATTTTAGGAAACCGATCAACAACTACGAAGATAGAGTCATTACCTCACCATGTACGGGGTAATCCCATCATGAAGTCTATGCTGACATCAACCCAAGGTTGAGAAGGAATTGGGAGCGGCACGTATAACCCTGCATTAGTAGCTGTGCCTTTGGACACTTGGCAGATTTGACACCTCTGTACAAACCGTTCCACCTCCTTGCGAATAGTTGGCCAAAAGTATGATGCTTTAATCAATTGCAAGGTTTTGTCCCTCCATACATGGCCCTCACCAAATAGCTCCTTAATGATTTATGGCCTCAAGATACAATCCAGAATGCACAACTGATTACCATTGAACAGGAAACTGTCATGGAGCAAGAAATCGGTCTCCTCCCCATCTCTAACTCTATCCAGAACACCAGAAAAATAGGAGTCAGATGCAAGTAATTCACAAAATGAGTTAAACCCAGGTACCTCAATGTGCTTCCTGGTTAGAAGAGTCTTCCTCCAGCACAATGCATTGGCTACTTTATTTGTCACCCTGATTTGTGCTTCACCACGAAAGGTAAAGCATTCTAGATAAGCAACCCATGAAGCATGCCTCTATGACACTTTATCTTGCTGATGTAGATGCTTTAGCGCCTTGTGATCAATGTACAAGATAAACTCTCTATGAAATAGGTAATGACTCCAATGCTTGACGGCCTACACTACGGCATAGAACTCCACATCATACGTACTGTACCACATCCAGGCACCTTACAGTTTCTCACTGAAATAGGTGATGGGCTTGTTGTTCTGAGTCAGAACTACCCCTATCCCAACTTTGGAAGCATCAAAATGTAATTCAAAAGGTTGGTGGAAGTCTGGCAATATCATGATTGGAGATACAGTGAGGCGCAATTTGATCAGTTTAAACTTCTTCTCTGTCTCTTCATGCAATCCGTCAATGGAGCCATGATGCTACTAAAGTGAGGGATGAATTGCTCTGTAAAATGAGGTCAGCCCATGAAAACTACGAACCTCCATTAGGGTGTTGGGTCGCGGCCATTGCTTTGCTATTTCCACCTTGGACTCATCTACTTGTAGTCCCTCCCTAGTAATCATGTAACCAAGGAATGTCATCTTGGAAGTCATGAACACGCACTTCTTAGCCGTGGCATGGAATCATTCCCTGCGAAGCACTTCAAGAACATCCTGCAATCGCTCAAGATGTTCCTTGGGGTTAGCACTATAAATTAGAATATCGTCAAAGTACACAACAACATATTTTCTAATGAAATAGCCTCAAAACCTAGTTCATCACATGCATAAAAGTTCTAGGTGCGCTAGATAACCCGAAGAGCATGACCAACCATTCATACAAACCTTCTCACGTCTTGAATGTCATTTTCCACTCGTCATCGGGTTTAACAAGTATTTGGTGATACCTGCTCTTCAAATCCAGCTTAGTAAATATGGTCGCCCTATTGAGTTGGTCAAGACAAGTCATCAAAGCGATGAATAGAAAATCTGTACCTAACCATAATTTTGTTGATGGCTCTGCAGTCCACGCATATCCTCTATAAACCATATTTTTTTGGTGTCAGAAGGGTTGGAACTACGCAAGGACTCAAACTCTCCCGAATATGCCCCTTCATCAGCAATTCCTCCACTTGTCTCCACAGCTCCTCATGCTCGCTCGGGCTCATTCGATAGTGAGGATGATTTGGAAGGGCCACACCAGGTTCTAAATCAATTTGGCGTTGAATGTCACACAATGGTGGCAACTCATCAGGTAATTCTTCAAGAAATATGTTTTTAAAGTTAGCTACGATAGGCATCACGATTTCTAGAATTGCTTCTTCAATTGTAACCCCGCTCCCTATCAGTGAAAAGACCACATCTGACTCCTGTATCTCCTTCTCAAATCTGGCCAAGGTTAGTAAATTGATACTGTCCCTAGCAGGGTTCAATTGAACGGTATCCCTAGGTAGTAACACAATCTTCACTCCATCCCTTGTAGAGCTATAAGTATTGGTCCTACCATCATGCATGAAGCTCCGATCATATTACCAAGGTCTCCCAAATAGCAAATGACATGGATCCATAGCGACCACATCACACTAAATGGCATCCTTGTATTTTAATCCAATAGAAAAAGAGATCAAAGCACATTGAGACACGGTTACCTTACCCGCTTCTTGAGCCATGCAAGCTTATAAGGCTTAGGATGCTCCTCAGTTTTGATCCCCAGTATTTGAACGATAGTTGCAGACACAATATTCTCGCAACTACCTGCATCAATCACTAAACGACATACATTTCCCAAGATGGTATAAGGAGTTTGGAATATGTTGGTCCTCAACCAATCCTCCTTGACAACTCTTAGTGTTAAACAAGACCGCCTAACTACCAATGCAGCACCCACATCTCCTTTGATAAACTTTTTGGTTTCCTCATCATTTGGTTGCTCATCCACAACCATTTCTTTTTCTTCCTCCTTGAGATCGGTCGCATCAATGAGAAGTACTTTCTTCCCGGCCACCTTCTGGCATTCAGATAGCCTATGACCCACTTCTCCACTAGTAGCCTTGTTGGAAAATTTTGTAGTGTTGGCATTCTTAGTAAGCCCTCCTGTTTCAACAAGGTTCATGCCACTAGGATGCTTGTTGTTGCTACCATAGCCACCAACAAAACTAGGGTTACGTCACCATTGATTCTCCACCTGTAGAGTCCCTCAAGTGTGCCATAGATACAGAAACATGATCAAACATATTAACTGTATCCTGAATTTGTACCCTCAAACCTCTAATATTGTATCGTGCTAACAACTGATCCTCTATCTCCTGGATCTCGTTCCTTGCCACGAGTTGGTAAAATCCAGTGGTATAGTCATCTACCAACCTAGTGCCTTGCTTCAAATTTTGAAGTCTTTGGTACATCACTCTCTGGAAGTTGTAGGGAAGAAATTGTGCACGCAGATGCTTCTTCATCTTCTCCAACGTACAAATTTTCTGTTTTCCTAGCCTGCTTCATGTAAATTTCAGTTGTTGCCACCATATAGTTGCTCGGTTCTGAAGTCTGGTCGCCACTAAAGGTACATGTTTATCTTCCGGCACGCCTTTGAACTCCAAAATTCCCTCCACAGTCACCACCCAATCAAGGAATGCCTCTGGTTGCAAGCTTCCATGGAATTCAGGAATCTTTGTGCGCATACCCGCCTCCCAGCATCTCTAATCATACTATGAGAGATCCTTCCTATATCAAGTCACCCCTTCGCTTGGATCAACATTAGTTTGGGTGAAGTTTGGTACCTGATTGCCCATAAGCGCATTCATCCTTTGGTTTAGATGTTCTATTAGATGCTCCATTTTTCAATCCACCATCTGCTCCATCATCTGTCCCAATTTTTGCTACAATTGGGTCATTTTGATTGTGCTCATATATCTCTTGAAGATTCTGCTCACGCCTAGGTGCCATGTCTTCTCCACGAACGAACGAACGAAAACTTTGTTGTCAACTGATGCAGTAAACGAATGCCAAGTAATGATAAGGTTGATGACTTGTTTAGTCTGAGAATACCCAAGTCTAACAACAAGGACTAAAACCTTGTTTAGTTTGAGAATACACAGGGATTTCAGAGGGGAAAAAAATCAAAAGAAACACTTTTATTTCATCAAAATCAACTACTAAACTTAGCCAAAGGGCTTACAATAAATAGACCAAGGAAAATCTGTAAAATAAACCCTAAAAGGTGATAAATCAAAATTTTGCCAAAAATGACAAGTTTTCAATTTATAGCAGGGAAATAAAAGATTTAACAAAATAAAGGCAATGCCTAAATGGCATACATATCGGAGATTCGTAGCCAAGATACAACCAAATCAAATCTTTCCTAAAACTACAAAATCCATGTTTTCGAGGCCAAGATGATGGAATTCAACCAAAAACCGGCATGACTCACAAACAAATCTAGTGACTTGTGCTCGTTGAACCATAAACCATCAAATGGGGCCCTTAAAACACCAAAACTTCACCGCTCAAAAAATTACAAAAATACCCCAGTTAGGGTTTGTCTTATTTTTCCAGAAAAGAATAGACTAGTTCCTCAATACGCCCCACATCAACTTACCTCAACAATAATAGTGAAACAATCCTTGACGATGAGGCCATTCTCCTGTCCTCGCCGCTGACACCACACTCAAAAAGGGAGATAATGATGAGGCTAGGTCTCTCTCTTTTTTCCTAAATAGTGATCTAAAATGAAAAGAGGCGAAAAGATGGCTAATGTTTCAAAAACTGAAAAAAAAAAAGAATATAAAAAGATTTTAATGTAACCGCCTAGCATTAACATTTAAAATTAAAATAAAAATTTAATTTCTTGGTGGGGCCCACAACATCTTACAACAAATTCAATCAAATTTAACAGATGAGATCTATAAGACTCATAATCAACTTACCATTAATTTGTTCAACTCAAAAATCAACTCCACAGTTTTCATCATAATTCATCTATACTTTCATTCTCATGATGACCATCAACTTGAAATATAAATCAAGCAAATATAAGTTTCATTAAAATATCAATATATCTATAAAATTTAATTACCAAAATAATCCCTCTACTTTTCTCGCTTCACTTTTTGGTCCCTGTACTTGCGTTTTGGTATTTTAAGGCTCTCTACTTTTGAAACTGAGTAAATTTAGTCCAAAGCAAAACATACATCAATTTTGTTGTCTAATTTAGTAGGGTGTAACATATTTTTGGATTAAAATATTATTAAAACAATTAAAAATATGTATTTTAGCATATGTTTGTACTCTTAGTAAATGTCCATGTATGGCCGCATATGTATGTGCACATCTTGGCATATCTGTGAAGTTATTTGACAAATGTTTATGTGAATAAATCCTCATACACAAATGTATATAATTAGATGGTAATCTTGAAAATTTTAGATACTGTCTCATTTTGGTATTTTAGAGAACAGTGGGTATATACATGATCATGTTTATTTCTGGGAGAGTGTGTTGAATACTTCACTAATATATCATGTTGCTGGATTACGGGGTGTATTTCTGGTAGACTCAGTACTTGTCACTATATATGGTTGTGTTTTTGAGAGAGCATGTTCATTAATTTCTAGTAGACTCAATATATGGTTGTATTTACGAGGTGCATTTATAATGCCATTACATATATATATATATATATATATATATATATGATATTCTCATTTGGAAAACTAAGAAATCCTCTTTGATTTATTTTTATATAGATCACTATACTCTGACATTTCAATAATCTGATTTTGGTATCTAGTAATCTAATATATGAATGTTTGCTTTGATATTCTGACAATCTGATTTTGGTATTTGGTAATTTGGTATTTAATGGTCTTCTTTGATATTCAGACAATTTGATTTTGGTATATGGTATTTAATGGTCTACTCTAATATTCTAATAATCCAATTCCAGTATCCTGATCTAGCATTCAATAATTCAACTCTGATATCCGCTTTCTAATATTCTGATAATCTGACTTTGTCATCTGGTATTTAAAATTTTGATAATCTGATGATGGTATCTGACAATCGGACCCTAATGTTTAAGAAAAGAGAGTGCTCTGACATATATGGGAGAAGTAACATATTTTGTGTATATGTTAAAGGTATGATTGCTTTGGATTTTGTTCTAAGGTTTTCTTTACGTGGTAGGGTGGTTGATTAGAGTATATATTGTGTGGATGTTGTCTGACATTCGGGTTTGGGTAACTAAGAATTGATTCTATATATGGCACATTTGGGAGACCTAGATTATTTTGAAGAAGATGATCAATATTATCATATTGACTTCTGAAATATCCATGAAGTATTAAGTCTTTGTATGAATTTACCTCGTGAACCTTCTTCGTTGATTGATACTTTTGTAAATATTTCACTTATATTGAACATTACTTCACTAATAAAAGAAAGCGTGCCCTTTTTGATTTTTTTGAAGATGGGTTTACATGTCATTTGAGGTATTGCATACATCATGGGGCCCATCCCCATACATAGGCAGCCTAGCTATTGACATTCCCATCTGTGTTCGGGGCATGACAATTGAATATTTTCTAAATCTCTATTTTAATATTTTTATTTTGTTAGCATCAATAAAATTAAGTGGTAATTGTCAAAAACCCCTTGACAATTTCCTTTATGGACAATTACCCCTCCCAACTTTTAGTATCCTCAAAAACCCCTCTTTTTCCTCAATGACTTTTCAAAACAGAGTTAGTTAAAATTTTCATGAACGATATTACCCTTGCATGGGAAGTTGTGGACAACCACCATATAGTGCGAAATGACCATCATGCCCATTATGTAACTACTTTGGCGCTTGAAAAGAAAAAAAAAACATAAGATAAACATGTTTTTTTTGGGTAATCCGGAGAGAACTTCATCTTTATTGGTGGAACTTTTTCCCTCTCTTCGGCCTTTCATCTACTTGCAAGAGAGGACCCGCACTTCTTTCTCTTGTTCACTAAGCATTTGATCCCCAAGGATACTGTGTTATGGAGAAAATAGTTACTGGAAGCAAGCTTCTTTAGGACCTATGTTGTCATTCCTTGAATGCAAAGCAGTAATAAGTCATTGAGAATTTGTGTTATAGTTTTACATTATATATTATTATGTATCTAATTAAGTTTAGTAGTTTCTGTTTAATAGTTTTGGGTTTCTGTTTACGAATACGCTTTTTACGTTTAACAATAGTCATTTTTGTTTAAGTTATCTTGTTTCCGTTTATCAATCCCGGTTTTTGTTTAAGCTAACACATTTCTGTTTAATAGTCTTGGTTTCTATTTAACAATAGCTTTTTGATTTAAATTACCTTGTTTCCATTTATTAATCCAGGTTTTTGTTTGAGTTAACGCGCTCATTCATTGCAACATAGATCACATAAAAATGATCACATGACAAGCAACAATAACCATTCAATTCGATTCTAGCCAAAATCAAACAACCAAAATTACTAACAAATCAATAAAATGATCCAAAAAAGATTCGATCTTAAAAGTCAAATGCCAAAAACATCACCAAATCAATTAAACAAAATAGAAAAAAACAAGAACAAGAACTTTAGGGAATCGGAACGTAAAAGAGCCACCTTTTCATTGATATATGGATCAATCTCTCCGGCTCCAAGTTGAATAAGGCAGCTGAGAGAAACGATGCAGTTTTTCACTTCCGAGCTTTGCAAAGCGAGGGATTCATAACCCAGTGAAGGGAGCGAAGAAGGGGAGAATGATAGGGACACAACCCCGCTCACAACCTCTCATTTCTCTTTCTTTGCTTCTTTAGTATTAAATGTGCATCTAATTTATCAGCTTATTTGCATAATACCCCCTTAAATCCTCTCTAATTCTCAATTAATTCTTGTTCTATAAACTTTAGACTATTTTACCGTAATCTTTTAAATCATGTAGATTTCTATCAATATTTCCCTATGAATTTAGAAATTATTACCCCCTCAAATCCTCTCTAATTTTTAATTAATTGTTGTTCGGGTTTCAAAATTATCTTTATTTAAAATATGATTTTATAAAATATGAATTTGAATATGAGTTATTAGAAGTTGAAGAAGTACATTAAATATAAAGATAAATTTTAACGTTCTACGTTTAAAAATTGTTGTATTTGTTTAAGTTATATTGTTTCCGTTTATCAATCCCGATTTCTGTTTAAGTTAACACGTTTCCGTGTAACAGTCTCGGTTACCATTTAAGTTTACTCGTTTATATTTATCTAACTACATTAAAGCGCATTGTTAAATGTTTTACTTTTCATTTGTTGGGTTTCAATAGTTTTACATTATATGTTAATGCGCATCTGATTAAGTTTACTAGTTTTTATTTAATAGTTTTGGTTTCTATTTATGAATACATTTTTTACATTTAACAATAGTTTTTTCGTTTAAGTTATCTTGTTTCCGTTTATCAATCTGAATTTCTGTTTAAGTTAACACGTTTCTGTTTAATAGTCTTGGTTTCGGTTTAACAGTAGTTATTTTTGTTTAAATTACCTTGTTTCCATTTAATTATCCGGGTTTGTGTTTAAGCTAGCGTGCTTCCAACAATCAGCCTCATGATAAACATTCTGACAATTTCAAATTTATCCATACAAAAAATGGACATAAATTGGATGAATAGGAATTAAAAAAAACACACCATGTACCAATTCAGAAACTCCAAGGGGATCGACATAAGCCCTAAATCGGTCCTCCATCTCAAGCCTCTTTCTCCCTCTCTTACAAAACACCTAATACCTCTCACCCTCCTCATCCTCCTTCCGCCCATCAAATTTCTTCGGTTCTCCAAAGCACAGCACATCCCCCATTAGTATATCGATCCTAGCCGACCTTTTCCTCTTCAAGGCCGAGCCGAGGCCGAGCCTTTCCCACCCAACTCCGCCATCAAACTAGAAGGCGAACCTGAAGAATCCATAGCAATAGAAGGAGGCGATGAAAACGGTCGAAGCCCACTAGAGATGCGCAATGAGGCTCAAGGTCTTTCAAAAAATGTTTGAAAAAATTGCAAAAAAATGGGAGATTTGATGGTTAAAAGTACAATTTTCAAGAGTAAAGATTGAATTCAATTAAATGAACTAGATAGAATGAGCTGCAGGGGGCAAAAATTGAAGTGAAACAAAAAGGAAGGGTTGTATGGCAAATTCAGAAGTTAGAGGGGCTATCTGGGAAGTTTTGAAACTGTTAGGGGGTAAAAAATAATTTTCTCTAAAATTAAACAATGAGAAAATTTTTTTACCCATAAGAAATAAAAAAACATTCACTCTAAACTATTATTCTTGACCAAATATTGGCCAAAGCTATCATCTGGATATATATATATATAATTAATTTTTTTTAAAAAATACTATCATCCCAATAAATGGTGGTTATTTTTTCAAGTTTATATCAATGTTCGAATGGTTATATTGTTAGTATATTATATATCTATATTGATGGATTATGACATTTTTAGAATAAGATAGATTTATACCAACAAAAGAAAATATGTAAGTGAATGCCTAATTAATTTTCATAGTTATAATATTTTCTTAGTATAAACATTATATAAGTATGGAATTTAACCATCATTGTTGATAATAACTAGTAAATTGTTAGAATACCATATGTTTATACCAACAGAAGGAAGCATGTAAATATATATTATATACATTTTAACAGTTACAAAGCTTAGTTGGTATAAATAGTTTATAACTATAGAATTTGACTATCACTATAAATAAACATTAATATATAGCAATTTTTGTACCAATAGATGAATATATGTTAGTACATGTTTGATTTATTTTGATAGTTTTAAAGTTCTATTGGTATAGTAACATATATTTATGAAATTTGACTGTAATTATAGATAACAATCAGTATATAGCAATACATATAGTAAGGAAGAATATCTGGCACTAAACTTCTAATTTATTCTAACAATTTTAAAATTCTAGTGGTATAAACAATCTATTATTACATAATTGGAAATTCACTATTAGAAAGTGTTAATACATAATAATAGTTATGCCAACAAAAAAATATCTAATAGTAAATGTCTTATTGATCTTTAAAGTTTCCTTGGTATAAACATTCTATAGCTACATGATTTGACTATCAGAATATCCATCAATAAATGTATGATTTATTATGGTAGTTTGAATGTTTTGTTGTTATAATCAACTCTAAAAGATTTAGCATAAAAGTAAACAACCCTTGAGTTGCATGAAATACCCGACACCAAAAAGGAAGGGTATCATTATCAAACTAGAGATAGAAGACCAAAATGAAGGAAAGGATATCACAATCAAATTAAAAACGATATAAAGATAAAAATGATGATCGAAGGTCTAGAATCTAGGATTCAAGATCTATTCAAAACAAGACTGAGGCTAGATCCATAGGGAGAGAGGAGGGAAGAGCAACTAATTGCCATTAGCAGTGGATCTCAAGCTGGCAAAGTGCAAAAAGAGAACCCAGTGAAGTGGGGTTTGAATAATTTTAGAGAACTAGTATTCAAGCCCTTTCGGTCTTGAAATGTTTTTGATCAGGATCATACCATAGATCGGACTCACATCGAAGAAGGCCACCGGAGCCATAGGCTTAGATTAGAAGAAGTAATGGTAGGACTTTGCCTATGAAGAAATGTGTCCTTTTTCTTTTATAGCTTGTTTATAGGGGGAAAGTTAAGACTATGAAATATTCCAACATATTTGATTTTCTAGATGAACTATGCCAAGTAGGTGGTCCCCTTGTATCACTTCCCTTTGACGAGAGAAAGTGATTCACCCAGGGGAGGGTAGGAAATGAAAAAGGATTGATGGTTAAGTTGTGAAAAGTGTGGAAAATACAAGAATCCCATATTGGCCTTTTAGTGTGTGTGTGTGTTTTTTAAATCCTCTCCCTGTTTCTTCTTTCTTTCCAAAATCCCAGCCTAAAACTTATGTACCCATTTTCCCTCAAGAAGAGATTTCGAATTGAGATTCCTTTGATTAATCAACTAGCTCCCATTGATAAGCCCTATACCTTCTTGGATTTCTCTTTGAGGTTGTTTTCTTGTGATCTTTGATTTTGTTTAGTTTGATATATGATATTGGATTTTTGATATGCTAAGAAGTAGATGATGGATTTAATGTTTAATTTAAGTGATTGGGTTAATTATATGGCAAAAGGAATGCAATTTAGAAACCTAGATCAAGGGCAAATTGCACGAAAAATGTATTCATACCAAACAGTTGAGTTGACATATATTTTAATTACAACTTTTATTATGTATACCAAACATTACAATCTTACTTTGCAGGGAAATTGATTGTAGTGAAAATTTTTAACAAATGAAAAACTTTACATGGACTGTATTTCACTCAAAGCACCAAAGGCAATGTTAGGGTTCTTGTGTTTTTTTAATAATAAAAATAATAATTGTTAATTCATAGTAAATGATAATTAATCAAAATTTAAAATTTTTAAAAAATTTGTTAAATACATTTATTCGAAGTATTAGAAGTAATTGAAGATATTGGGATACTCAAATAAGCGATATATTATCAATTTAAAAATTAAAATTTTATTAATATTAATATTAATATTAATATATATTAATATTAATTAAGAGGCTATTTGATAATGTTTTCGAGTTTTTTTTCAAACTTATTATTATTTTTGTAATTATTAATTTCTTTAAAATAATTGACAATGAATTTCTATGTATTTACAAAAATTATATATTTTATAGATTTATAATATTATAAAATATACATTATGACAAGATGTGATAGAAATATTATGTTTTGCATTAAAATGTATTTTTTAAAAATTTAAAAAATTATTATCTTTATTATTTGCATATCCGATTTGAGTGGGGGATAGCATACAAGATTAGAACATAAGATTGGGGTATTAATAAATCTCATAGCTTAAAAAAAAAAATCCATATTTATACGCTATTGCGAAAATGAAATAGCAGATATCATTTATTTAAACTTGGTGACCAAAGTTAAAGGTTTAAAATTCATTTAGTTTATCCTCGTGACCTGAGTTTCGATTGTTAGAGGCCGTTATTCTCCATCAATGAAACGATGTGAAACTATAGGTTTTTAACAGAGTTACATGTCAACACGGTCAGTGTTTAACCCCCAGTAACAGGTTTAATGCATAGTTAATTGGAGACTACAATTGTTATAACAAAATATTTTATGTCCGCAAAACAATAACTAATAAAATCAAGACTAAGAAAATAGGGAATTAACCGCTAAGTAAAAATCCTACTAATTTTATGATCCCATTTTTATAATATTAATATAATCAATTATTTAAACTTGAACCAATAATTTATAAAAATTATTAAATAACTGAATAATCCAGATAATTTTCAAGCAATTAAGAAAAATATAAATAACCAGAAAATAAATAAAATATTTAATAATTCAGATAATTGAGAAAATATATAATTAATCAAAATTTTAGATAATTAATAGATAATTTGAAAATACTAATAATTAAATAAATAATAGTTGACTAACCAACAGTAATTTAATTATCAATAATGAATATATAAAATAATTAAATTAATAAATTTAGATAGTGTAAAAATGATATACATACATAGTATAATTTATGTGTGGTTACCTGGAGCAATCCCCGAGCTTTAGAATCTACTCAGACACTAAAATTAGAATTCGAGCAAAGACCCTAAAACATGAACATTACACCTTGACTTAGATTGTGAGCCCCACCCCCGTTTAATCCTAGCCGTTGATGTTATATTTAATCCTAGCCATTGATTTTTATGTTTTCAGTTTTTTTCAAACCTTAGCTACAGCTTTGCCTACTTCTGATTTAGTCTTACAGTTTAAGAAAAAAAAAAAAAATGAGATCTAGATCTCCATCTCTTCCTCGTCACAACGTGGTTCCGTTAATGAAAACGAGTAACTCACCTCTGTGGGTGCTTAATTTTGAGTGGTTGAGGTAAGATCCGGATTTATTTTTGTTTCTCCTCTTTCTAATGCTTGTTTGTGATGTGATACTAGTTAGGGTTAGGGTTTGGTGAGAATGTTGATTTGTTTTCTTTAAGGATAAGATTTAGAAATTTCCTGTTAGCATAGCAAATATCCCTCTTTAATTTTGAGAGACCAAGATACAGAATTTGGAAGTGATCAAAATAGAAAATTTGTAGATTGGGGTCTTATTTAGCTTACTGCTAAATTTTAGAATTTTTGCGCAAGTATCCTGTAAATTATAAGCTTTAAACGCAGGTGACGTGGTCAAGATTTCTGTGCAGCCTTGATCTGTTTTTGATTTATTTCATAATTGTAAGTTCTTATTTAGACATATATCTATATAAAAAAGTTTTAGAAGATGATTTTATCTTTGGCTCTACCAAATTTTAGAATTTTTACCCATGTAATTTGTGAGATATGATCAGATTTCTTTAGATGTGCTCAATGGCATTTATGCAGAAAGCATGAAGATTAATCAAAGAATTTGAGTATCTTAGAAGTTGAATCAAGACTCATATTTAATAAGAAATTTGTTTAATTTTGTGTTAGTTATATGCTCTGAAATATTAATCTTATTTGAAGTTATATGTTGTGAGATATGTTTTATTAGAAAAGATATATCTGAAATTGGTTGGTTTGCATGTTTATGATTTTTAAAAGTAATTGCTTAAATTCTATAGATCTCAAATCATTGTGAGATTTGGGTATGTTATAGATGTATATGTCTAGTTTTTTCAGAAGATTGAAATTTCTAATTTTGATTAGAATTTGCAAACCTATGCTGATTTCAATCTTAAAGGTTGTAGGGGAATTGGTTATTAGTCTTGACTTTGGTAGCTTCATTAGTGTCTTGAAAATGTTTTTGCATTCAGTGAATTTTAGAATTTATTTTGTTTGTAATTCTGATGGGTTATTCCCAAATATAGGGTTTTTCAAGAAAACTCAATTGGTGTGATTTTGAAATATGGCCGTTCGACAGGTAAGTATCCCACATATAAATCCTATTATATGTATATACTCAAAAATTTAAGTTTTCTGAACATCTTTAATTTTTGAGAAAAATACCGATTATTTTGATTTATATTTTTAATTACTTATTTATTTATTATTTGCAATTCATATGTAAGTGTTTAGATTTGAAAATGAATTGGAATTATTTTCTATTTGAAAACGGGATCATCGAATTTATGTATTATATTTTGATAAATGTTTGGATATAACATATTTTGATATATATAGCAACTTGTAGTCCTCAACTAACTTTGTAATAAACCTATCATTGGGGGTTAAACTTTGACCGTGTCAACATGTACCTGTAAAATAGAAACTATTTTTGCCACAGTTCCGTTGGTGAAGAATAACGGCCTATGATAATTTTAACTCGAGTCACCGAGGGTAAACTTATGACCTATGATATTCTGGCTCAGGTCACCGAGGGTAAATCTATGATCTCTGCCATTTTGTTTTGGCAATAGTTATTTTTGGGACATATATATGCTTGACTTTTTGATCAGTTATGTTTTATTAAAAAACTTGACTTCTAAATTTGATTATGATAAACTTGTATTTTATTATACTTTGTTTGAGTTTTGAAATTTGAAAACTTTTATGATCTTGATATTTTTTTTAGTGGGTACTTACTGGGCTATTAAGCTCATAATCTTGTTGTTGAATTTTTTTTTAGATCCGGAGTGATTAGTACAACAAACATCTTAGTGAGTTAGTAGGAGATTGTGTTCTTGATTATTTCTAAATTTGACTTGTCATTTTGTTTATGTGAGTATTAGATTTATGTATAGAACACTAGCTTGTATTTGAGGTTAGAATTTTGAACTTTGTAAATTTTTGATTTTGACTTTTGAAATTACAGTTCTCTAAGATTGTACATTTGTCTTGAGAGAGGTTCTGAAGACTTGCATGCCTATTGTGCTATACATAATGGGTGTGCGGTCGTTTGTAGGCGTACTGGGTTCTACAAGGTGGGTTTGGGGTGTGACATGCTTAATTACATGAAATAACCATTGGTTAACAATCACTAAGGCTTTAAGAAACTAAATATTCAAGCACACCCATTTTCTATGACCAAGGTCACCACTACAAACACAATATGAACCAGTAGCTAGCAATAATTTAGATAACTATTCATAGCAAGGATACATAGTGAATCAAACTCACACATTAACAAGCACAGTATTTAAAAACATCCATCAATATATTAATAAGTGGATGGAAGCACTTGAAATCAATTCCACTTTATCCATCATATATATATATATATATATGATACACATAACTTCAACTAATCACCCTATGCAATCAAAGCAAACTAATGATTATGATTAACTTAACAACAATTCTATTGGCTAACCTAAACTAAATTTTAAAAAGAATAATACAATCTCTTTCAGCTCTTTCAATGCTGATAGATAATAAAGAAGTTGACCCACACAACTGAGCTTATAAAATTCACACATACAATGCACATTATTAAAACTAATGTTAAAAATCATGGTGAGAAAGAACCATAACCAAAGATGCTTTGAATTATAGGCACAAAAAAACACCGCCATGCACAATTCCAACTGTGCAAGTAAATTTGCAAAATATTGACAAAAACACTGAAATAAAAATAAGAGTTATGTGCATCTTGAAGAGTGACCTCTTGTAATTGACACATGTCAAGCATGATCATCTACATAATTTCAAGAACTTTAACTTAACACTTTTAGATCATAGCAAACTACACATGGCAAGGTTCAATGAGACCTTAAGTCTAATCAGAACAACAACAAGATCACAAGTCAAAGAAACTAGCTAGAGAAAACATCACAAATCTAGCAATGAAAAACAAGAAAATAGGAGCACTCCCAAAAATATCATGAAAGAAAACCTAGCATCCAGTTATAAGATCCTACCTATAGACCATTAGTTGATGAATCCTCATCGAAACTCCTAAATCCTCACTGCCAGTACACCATGAAAATTGAGATTGGAAAGAGAACTCTTCCTGGTTCCTCTAAAATTTAAAATTAAATAATGCTATGTGGTTGAGGGGATCGCGGCAGTGGCACGGGATATCAACGAATCAAATTAAATAATAAAAATAAAAAATAAATAAAAAAACCAACTCATATGACAACCTAATCTAATCTAACAAAAAAGATAAGAACAAAAACCGGGGTCCACACCTCAAATCTATGGTGGTTATGCAAAAAGTAAAGAGAGAGTCTAAGAGTTGATGAGGATAGAAGAGGAGGGGTAGAGATACATGGAGTTTTGCCTAAGTTTATGAAAGAATTCGATTCCCCCTACACGTAAAACATACCTGGTATACAGCCAATGCATGTCATTTATTATCATGTAAGCATGCACACACCTTCTTTTATTATAGGGGAAATTGGATTTCCCCTATATTTGAAATTTACATGGTGTGCCATCAATACATGTCATTTATTTTCATAAAAGCATACACACACCTAATTTATAAGGGAAATAGAATTCCCCTCTACACCCGAAATCTACTTGATATGCCATCAATGCATGTCACTTCTTGTGATACAAGCATACACACAATTGCTTTATGAAGGGAATCAGATTCCCCCTACACCTAAACTGTAAAAATTGTCATCTTTAATGCATGTATTTCATATTATGCAGGTATACATATAACTTGAGGTAAACTATACATACATGTATTCAAAATGAAAAATTATTTAATTTATAAATGATAAAAACCCAAAATTAAAATTAAAATATGTACAAAATAAATTTATAGGTTTTATACCTAAAATAAATAATAAATAATAAACAAATCTATTCTCAATACAATATTAAATAGGGGAAAGTACAAAAAAACCTTTGTGGGTTTTTAGATTTGCAAAAATAAGGAGTAAATTTTTTTTTTTTGATTCTATGATGTGTGGTTTCTCAAATTTGTAAAAAGAGGAAAAATCGTCCATTCATGTAAAAAATTGCCACATGGCATAAAAAACATGATTTTTCAACATGATTTTGTTTGATTTTTGAAATTTAAGTTTATTTTAGTAGAATTTTGGAAGAGATTAATAAAATTAAAAATTATATATATTTTTATGTCATATAAATTAGTTTTTAAATGAAATGATGATTTTGTCCATTTGAGTTAACACCTTTAATGGGCTTGGTAATGGTTTTTCCTCTTTATGCAAATCTGGAAAATCATACATCATAGAATCGGAAAAAAACCTCACTCCTTATTTTGCAAATCTTGAAAACCACAAGGGTTTTTTTGTACTTTTCCCTATTAAATAATAATAATAATAATAATAATAATAATAATTATTATTATTATTATTATTATAAAAATAGTTGATTTAGTTTTAAAATGTATTTGTTCATGTGTGTGCCTAAAAGACACAATTATATATAGATTTGACCAGAAGTGAGATTAAGGGGGGAAAGATATCCAAATATATTTAAAAAAATTAAAACAAATAGCCACAAATAGGTTTTAGAAAACACGCAAAATAGTTCACATTTTAATAATAATAATAATAATAATAATAATAATAATAATATGTTTTCTTAAAATAAATGTGATAAGTAATGTTAAAAAAAAGAGAAAATTGATTATTAGTCCCTGAAAGTTTTTGTTTATCCTAATAAGTTTTTTTGACCAAATATTATACTCTGCAAGTCCCCCCCTTTTTACAAATATTTTTATTTCATCCCTCCCGTCACCTTTGCCCGCTTTATAATTTTCAAAAACCCCACATTATCCTTTTCTTTTTGAGAGGGAAATTTGACGCCATGTTTTCCCAAAGCAGCATGGTGCTTGTACTTTGACATGCCTCAAAAATCTTCTTCCTTACCTTTTATCTTGTTGGAGAAGCTTGCATCTTCTTCATTTGATTTTCTTTTCTTCCTCCTTGGCATTGGCATTGAAGTAATCCTTCTCTTTTATCACCCATCTCTATTTCCTCATTTCTGTTCTTCGGCGGTGAGCTAACTTGGCAAAACTCTATCCCAAATAATGTGTGAAGGTATCTCTTAGATCCCCATGAAGGTGCATATCTTGGTCTTATTAATATTTTTTACTAAATATGACATTCATGGTATCACGTTTATCAGTCTTTCAACTATATTGGTTTTTCTTGATGCAGACTCTCCATGGATATGTTTTATAGTATTGCAAAGTATAAAGGGGATGGTTATGTGTTGGATTTCATTGTCTTGACTGGATGACAGACATTATTTGAGGAGATATGCACATATTTAGATCTCGAACCTCCTACAGTATGAGTAAAGTATATAATCCCAAACGAGCATAAGACAATGTGTTCCATTAGCCCAGAGGATGACTTTCAGAACATGTGTAATGTTAACTGGATATTCAAAAAAACCATGGTGGACATAATCATAGAGACTGTGAACGAAACAATGGAGGTCATCTCTACTTCACAAATGTCACTATAAATATCTTATTCTTTTTCGTTTTCAACTCATTTTTGTATAATGTGGCAAGGATTTGTATTATGTTCCGTTTTCACATATGTGGTCATTAATATGTGTTTGGGTATAGTATCATTTGTTTGGCATTAATTTTATTTTGTAGTCATTAGTTTTTGTTATTGCTGAAGCATATTTGCCATAACTATTTAGTTTTAAATTGTTGTTGTTTATTTATTTTACTAACTATTTACCAAATGCATATAACAAGGGCACTAACATTGCAACCTACATTTGCCGACGTTACCGCCAGTAACACATGTAGGAGCCATAACTATAAGCAATTATTCACAAGATATAGAAGCTGGAATTTTCATAGTTGGGCAGTACTTTGAAAATGCAAAGGAATTCAAGGATGCATTGTGCGACTTAGCCATTAATCACAATTTTAACTTCAGGTTCATAAAAAAATGATAGAGATAGAGTTACTATCACATGTGCTGCTAAGCTATGTCAATGCTGTGCCCATGCCTCAAGAGATAACAACCTCCCTACATTTAGAATCAAAACAACCCAAAATACTCATACATGTGGTGGGGTATTGGACATCATCTCATCCAAGGGCTTCTAAAAAATAGGCTAGTAGGCAAGTAATAAGGAAATTACGAGATTATCCTCTATACCAGGTTGTAGACATACAACGTGATATATTGCGTGACCATGGTGTTTGGCTACCATACAAAAAATCTTGGATGGGTATAGAGGTGGCGGAGGGAATTCTCCATGGAAGCGATGTTGCAAGGTATGATTTGTTGATATGGTATGCAGGTAAGGTTTCTGAGACCAACCCAAGTAGCATCGTTATCATCGAATGGGATGGAGAATGCTTTAAGCGTGGTTTTTGTTTTTTACTTTCATGCATCTCTTCAAGGCTTTTAAGTGTGGTTGTAGACCCATGCAATTCCTTGATGGCACCCATTTGCTAATTAAATATGGTGGCATCCTACTAGGCACAACCGTAAAGGATGGTAATTAGGTCTATTTTATCTAGATTTTGCTATTGATGATAATGAAAATGATGATAATTGGATGTGGTTTATTTCCACTTTGGGTTATGCAATATATGGTCAAGATGACTACCACAAAATTATTACATTCATTTTAGACCATTCTAAGGGACTTGTTAATTGATGAGTGTATTTCATATCATATTTATTTGCTGTCAATTTCTTCTTTTACTTGTCCTTTAGTATACTTTTGTGTATATGCTGTGCTATTCTGGGTATATTTGTTCTTTGTGTAGAATTCAGGGGCTCGAAGTAATTTGGAGTGAAATCGGGGATGAAACGAGCAAAGAATGAAGATTTCACTAAGCACTCAAGTTGAACACGGGCAGAGCATGGTCTTGCTCTATCCCCCTGATTATTTCATCCTGAAGATGACCCAATGATAATTCAAGCATGGGGGTGCTCTCAAGCCAAGCACGGTCTCAGCATGACTATACTCTTTCCCCTAATTATTCCAGTCTAGAGTTTGTTTTCACCCAACAAGGGAAGCACACTCAGGAGGCTCCTAGCATGATTGTGCACAAGTGAAGCATGAGTGGAGCACGACCGTGCTCCTCCCCTTGATTTTCCTAGTCGAGTACTTAGCCGATTCATTTAGAAATCTCAACAGGAAAGCAGCATCTCAGCATGACCGTGTTCAGATCATGTTGAGCCCCAAATCAGCCTTTTAACTCCAACTTTCTTGGGTTTCAACCTCATCTTTGTTCAGGGATTTTATTCTCTACTGGGAGGACTTCAATGAGGGTGAAGATCAAGCTTCACCACACCATATAAGGGGATCAAGGACGAGTCAGAGACACAAGGGAAGTGCTGTTAGCATCAAGGAAGATTAACTAGGAAGAATATCTTGAGAAGGAGGGAGTCATGTCTTCTTTTCTTAGATCTTTATCTGTTTCTTCCATGTTGTACTCATCCATGATGGGCTAACTGTCCACGATACCCTGGGATGTTGAACTATGATGCTTTGTATGCTTTGACTACTTAATTTTAATGTTCTACAGAGTTCTATTTGTTTCTTGTGTTAAATCTTGTGTTGCATAACTTGATGTGTTTGATTTGCATAGTTGCTTAGGTAAAACTTGGTGTGTGAATTGCCATAGTTGTAGTTGCTTTGCGTGATTACAAAACTCGATGTGTATGAAACCATAGTTACCTTAGCAAAACTTGGTGTATTTGGGAACCATAAATGTAACAATGCTTTTGAGCACACACAAGAACCGTAGAATGTACCTGGTAAGCATTAGAAGCATGTCAGTATACTATAGCTCATAGGAATCGTCCCAGGGTATTGCTTTCTTGTTGTTGAAACCTCGATCCTAATCTGCCTGATAATTCCACCTGTTCTTTCCTTTACTTGTTTTATTTTTTTTTCTTTAAACCAAACCCAATTCTTGTTTACCTAGAGATTAGAATAAGAATTAGTACTTTAAGTCCAGTCCCTGTGGTTCGATCACACTATCCCTCATGGGATACCACTGTATTACTTGTGTGTGACCCATACACTTGTGAAGAGTGCATCATTAATGTTATTACCAAGGTCTTCCCCTCTACCCCACATGGCTATTGTTTGCAATATCTCCAAGTAAACTTTTTGAAGGCTAATGGGCACCTAGGAAAAGGATTAAAAGATAAGTGTTGGAGCTTGATTGTCAAGATTGCGTATGCATGCACATCCTCAGAGTATGATGCAGTTGTGGGTACCTTGTCAGCGGCATCAACACAGGCCCATAATTGGTTATTTCAAAAGTTGGACATGATGCATTGGTGCAATTACTTGTTTAGAGGACAACATTGGGGCGAGATATATTTAAATGTCGCAAAGTTTTTCAATGCATGGATTAGGGAGGCACAACATCTATTTGTCTTAATAAGTGCTTGTGTGTTTAAGAATGCGAAGTATTCTTTCCTTATGATGAGCATGACTTTTATCAGGTTTAAGTGCTAATACATGTGTTTTTGTGTTCTTTTGTGTATGTAGGGTTGTGAAGCTAAGTATTAAGAAAAGAAGCCAAAAGTAGATCGTAAACGTACTATTTGGTGGAATTTTGGAAGCAACAAACACCAAGACACAAGTGGGGCTCTAAGATACGTGAATGTGTGCCAACCTCCATTTATTCAAGCTATTACAATGAGTTGGAGGGGCATGAAGGCAGTTACATTTGCGTATCCCAAGATGTGCAATGATAACAAGATCTTCACCAATGAACCCGTTTATTGAAGAAGCGACACAGTCTACGGCATAAACGTGTGCCCGTTTATGTTGTCTCAATGAAAAGTGGATTTAGGAGTGTTTTTGGTCGCTGGGAGGGAGGACACTGTAGAAGGTTACTGTAGTAAATCATTGTAGCAGTTACTGTTCACAACTAGCCGAAAATTAGAATTCCAGAGAAACCACATAGGCGTGTTCCACACGCCTGTGTGGAAATTCCACACTCCCGTGTGGAATTTCCACAGGGGCGTGTGGAACATCCACAAGCCCGTGTGGATGTTCGATTTTAGCCTATTTAATGCCATTTTTCAGCCCGATTTCAGCATTCTTTTCTCCATCTTTTCCCCAACTTGAGAGAGGGCGGCGGCTAGGGTTTTGAGAAGTATTAGCAAGGGATTTAGAGAGGTTCTATGGCTTTGACATCGCACTCCATTTGAAAGAAGGTTAGTGGGAGAGCTTTTGTCGGCATCGATCCAGTGAGGTGTATTCTAGGCCGGACAAAAGGACCTTTGGAAGAGTCGAGGCTTCTCCACAAGATTATCGTCACGACTATCGAGGGGATTTTCTATGGATTACTTGCTTTTACATTCGATTTCATTATTGATTGTAACTAGCTACATGGAGAGCTAAACCCCCTAGTGGGTACTTGGATTTGTGAACCCTATGATGTATTTGTTTCATTAAACCTTTAATTATGCTTTCATTAATTGATGCTTTAATTGAGTTCCAATCTTGGATGTTTGATTGAATGAATACTCCCTTAGAGTAACACTAGGGTTGAGAGTTCTTATTGGTAACCCTTGTGAGTGAGTGACATACCACGAGAGTTAGACAAAGCTAGATTGGAGAGGATTGAGAGGGTGAGTCGAGAGGTAGCAAAGCGTCCCCTTTCCCCTTTGACGTGATTTATCCTACATCCATTTCCTTGAGTTCTATGTGGTCATAGTAGAGTGAACGAGCTAAGGGATTACCTTCTGCTGGGGCTTAGTTACAAAGGTAACGGAGTGAAGCGTTGAAGTGATTTTAGCACCTAGGGCATAATTGTGACTAGGGACCTCTCACCTGGACCAAAGGGTTAGGTCTATATCTAGGAAGAGGGTTTATCACTTGGAATCCCTAGAACTCCATGCGATTTTATCCGAGTCCGAGGTGTTGAGATTGTTCGATTTCTCCTCTAGGATATGGTATAGAGTTAGTCACGATTGACCTTAGATTTGGGACCGTGTATTGAAGGATTTCCACGATTCATTAATGCATTAATTAGGAAGCATAATAGTTGGTTCTGTACTTGAAACAATTGTCCTAGGAGGAACAATATCCGAGTATTCCATTTATATCGATTGCCGTATCTCTCAATTTTATTGTGCCTCTCATTTTTATTTCTTTTATTTTTTTATATAAATCTCATTCATCATACCCTCGATTTATTCTCATAATAGTTAGATAGAAATCATTGTGTTTCTATTCACTATTTCCTATAGATATGATACCCACTCACATGGGATTTATTACTTCGACACCCGTGCACTTGCGGTTTACACGCATATTCGGTCGTGTCATGTCTATAACATGGTCGACACGATAAGGTATGCATACAAACAATTTAATCACAATACTATATACAGTTGTTATTCTATTTCAGCTGAATATATTTGCTTTCAAACATTCTCATGTAGTATCTATATTTAATGTTTGATTTTTGGCTTTTCAATGTGATTTTTAACCGTAATGAGTACTTTGTGCTTTTGTTGTTTTGTATTTGCTTTTAGTATATAGTTTTTAAGGTTGTTGTTCCTTTTTAGTATTTCTTACAGATATTAGTTATTTTAGTGTTCCTTATTTGTGTGTAATATTTACTATTGTAGCTTTGCCATGTCTTTTTTTATATTTACAGTAGTAGTGTTTATTCACTCATATGCACTTCCCACCAATATAGGTTCAAGATGATGAACCTAATGTACAAGCGGCTTGAGAATTGCATGAAATGGGAAACCCATCTTTGCCTAAAGATTCACAAGAAGGTTGAAAAGACTATCGAAAAAAGTAGGTTCTTAGTCATAGGCCGATCTGATGGTGATATTTTTGAAGTCATGGACAAGCAGGTCAACTATGTCAATTTACGTAATCGAACTTGTTCTTGTCGACATCTCAGTATTCATCCACCTATCTCAAAGAAGAGATCTGGATGACTGAGAAAAAGGAGTATAGAATCACAAGCATTTGGTGTTCGCGACTTACATTATACGAAGTCAATGCCACGAAGTTGGGCATAACAGGGCCACATGTAATGAAGTAATCACAGACTGACCATGTACATTGTACCCATCTCTTTTATTTTTTGAACACTACTGATAAGTGCTTGTGTGTTAAGAATGTGAAATGTTCTTTCCTTATGATGAGCATTACTTTTATCATGTTTAAGCACTAATACATGTGTATTTGTATTCTTTTGTGCATGTAGGGTTGTGAAGCTAAGTATTAAGAAAAGAAGCCAAAAGTAGATCGTGAACGCACTATTTGGTGGAATCTTGGAAGGAACAAACGCGAAGACACAAGTGGAGCTCTAAGATACGTGAATGTGTGCCAACCTCCATGTATTCAAGTCATTACAATGAGTTGGAGAGGCATGAAGGTAGTCACATTTGCGTATCTTGACTTGTGCATTGATAGCAAGATCTTCACCAATGAGGCCTTTGATTGAAGAAGAGTTGCGATTTATGGCATAAACGTGTGCCCGTTTATATTGCCTCAATGAAAAGTGTTGAATTGGAAGTGTTTTGGCGGAGTATTATACCAAATCAATGTAGCAACACACTGTAGCAGTTACTGTTCACAGCCAACTGAAAATCAGGTTTCCAGAGATTCCACATGGGCGTGTGGAAATTCCCCACACCCATGTGGAAATTCCACAGGCCCATGTGAAAAATCCATAGGGGCATGTGGATGCCCGATTCCAGCCCTATTTAAAGTCGTGATTCAGGCCGATTTCAACATCCTTTTTCCTATCTTTTCTCCAACTTTTGAGAGGCCGGCGGCTAGGGATTAGAGAGGCTTCGGCAAGGCTTTTATAGTGGTTCTATGGCTTTGACAACGCGTTTCTCTTGGAAGATAGTTATTGGGAGAGCTTTCGTCGGCACCGATCCAGCGAGGTGTGCCATAGGCTTGACAAGGGAACCTTTGGAGAGAACGAGGCCACTTCACAAGACCATCGACACGAATATCGAGGGGGTTTTACTATAGATTGCATTTTTTACTTTTGATTTCATTATTGATTGTATCTTGCTCCATGGAGAACTAAAACCCCTAGTGGGTACTTGGATTTGTGAACCCTAGGATGTATTTGTTTCATTAACCTTTTATTATGCTTTTCTTAATTGATGTCTTTAATTGAGTACCAATCTTGAATGCTTGTTGAATGATTTTTCCCTTAGAGCGACACTAGGGTTGAGAGTCTATATTGGTAATCCTTGTGAGTGAGTGACACACCATGAGGGTTAGACAAAGCAAGATTGGAGAGGGTCGAGAGGGTGAGTTGAGAAGTAGCGGAGCGTCCCCTTTCCTCTCCGGTGTGATTTATCCTACCTCCACGTTCCAAGAGTTCTTTGCGGTCACAATAGAGTGAAGGGTTAAGGGATAAACTCCGCTAGGGCTTAGTTGCACGAGCAACTGATAAGTGCTTGTGCGATACGAATGTGAAGCGTTCATTCCTTATGTTGAGCATTACTTTTCTCGGGTTTTTACACTAATATGTGTGTTTTTATGTTACTTTTATGCAGGTAGGGTTGTGAGGCCGAGTATGAAGGAAATAGGCCAATGTGGATCATAATGCACCAATTTTGGAGGAAATCTTGGTAAGGTTCAAACGTGAAGACATAGGTCAGGTGTGAGATGCTAGAGTGTGTGCCAACCTCCTCGTATTCGAGTGGGCACATCCATTTGGAGGGGCACAAAGGCGAGTCACATCCGAACACTCGCGATGAGAGCACTGCGCAGCAACATTGTAGCATATCTTGTAGCAGCGACCTTTGCTCACAGCCGGCCGAGAAACCAGGAGAAAGCGAGGAGAATCCACACGGGCGTGTGGAAATTATCCACGCCCATGTGGAAATTCCGCACGGGCTCGTGGAGCATCCACGCCCGTGTAGTCGCCCGATTCCGACTCCCTATTTAAAGCCGATTTAGCCCTGATTTTGGTATTCTTTTTCTCCATCTTTTCCCCAACTTGAGAGAGGGCTTGGCTAGGGTTTTCGAGGGGTATTGGCCAAGGTTTTTAGAGAGGTTCTCACGGCTCGAAATCGTTATTCCTTAGGAAGAAGGTTGGTAGGGGAGCTTCCGTCGAGGCGTATCCTATACCGGACGAGGGAATCCTTGGACGATGAGTAGAGGACTTTCCACAAGACCATCGACACGACTATCTTTATGGATTCATTGCTTTTACATTCTATTCCTTTGATTGTACTTAGCTCCATGGAGAGCTAAACCCCTAGTGGGTACTCGGGTATTATGAACCCTAGGATGTATTTGTTTCTTTGAACCTTTTTATTATGCTTTCAATAAATTGATGTTTATTGTGAGTTCCAACCTTTAATGCTTGATTGTATGAACATTTCCCCTAGAGTGACACTAGGGTTGAGAGTTCTTGTTGGTAACCTTGTGAGTGAGTGACACACCACGAGCGTTAGACAAAAGCTAAGTTGGAGAGGGTTGAGAGGGTGAGTCGAGAGTGCAGGGAGCGTCCCCTTTCTCCCTCCGGGCGTGATAGATTCTACCTCCGTTCCTCGAGTTCTTTGCGGTCATAATAGAGTGAATGGTCTAAGGGATGAACTTCCGCTGGGGGCTTAGTTGCGCGTGCAACGGAGTGAAGCGTTGAGGTGATCTTAGTATCTAGGGCTCAATTGTGGTTAGGGGACCTTCCACCGGACCAAAGGGTTAGGGTCTATAATTAGGAAGAGATTTATCACTTGGAATCCCTAGAGCTCATTGCAACTCTATGCGAGTGCGAGGTGTTGAGATTGTTCGATTTCTCCTCCGGGACATGTATAGAGTTAGGCATAGTTGACCTTAGATTTGGGACTATGTAATTAAGGATTTCCACGACTCACCATTGCATTGATTAGGAAGCATAATAGAGGGTTCTTGCACTTGAAACAATTATCCTAGGTGGAGCATTATCCGGGTACCCCATCTTTATCGATTGCCTTATCCCCTTCTTTACTTTTGCTCTCTCACTTGTTGTTTTTACTGTTGAGAATTGAATCATTGTCACACTCATTATCATTGATCTTTTATATAGCTAAGAATCGAATTAAGTATTTTTATTCCCTACTCCTTGTGGATTCGACACCCGCTCACCCGGGATTATTACTTCGACAAACCCGTGCACTTGCGGGATATAAGCAAGGGGACCTTGTCAGCAACAGAGTGAAGCATTGAAGTGACTTTAACACCTGGGGTTTAATTGTGACTAGGGGTCTTTCGCTTGGACCAAAAGATTAGATCTACATATAGAAATATGATTTATCAGTTGGAATCCCTAGAGCTTCTTGCAACTTTACACAGTGTGGGGTGTTGAGACTGTTTGATTTCTCCAACGGGACATAGTGTAGAGTTAGTCACGGTTGACCTTAGGTTTGGGACCGTGTATATAAGGATGTCCACCACTCATTAAGCATTAGTTAGGAAGCATAATAGTTGGTTATCCACTTGAAGCAATAATCCTAGAAGGAACACTATCCGAGTATCCCACTTTTATCGATTGTCTTTCCTCTCATTTATTTGTGCCTCTCTTTCTTATCTTTTTAGTTTGTTTGTATTGATCTTTATCCACACCATCATTGTTTCATTTCCACTTAGTTAAGTAGCAATCTTGGTGTTTCTATTCCTTATTCCCTGTGGATACGATACCCCACTCACATGGAATTTATTACTTCGATAAATCTGCGCACTTGAGGGTTACACGCAAGGGGCATTGTCAACTACCATCATATGTTGAATGAATGATAGTTATATATATTGCATATAAAGTTTGAAGTCTGTTTGACAATTCACAAATTTAAACAAATTCATCAAATAGTAAGCGGAAATAGGAAAAACCAAAGAACAAAAATTTAAAACTGAAGGTAATATATCTAAACATAGTAACTACTAAGTACCAAAACCAAAGAGCAAAACTAAAAACTAAAGGTGATCTATGAATAGTAAACTGAAAGTACCAAAAATGAAAGAGGAACACTAAAAACTGAAAGTTTTCTAAGAATAGTAAATTCAGAGTGTCAAAGCAAAAGATTAAAACTATGTATTGAAGGTGATCTATAAATAGTAAATCTAAAGTACCAAAACCGGCGATCACAACTAAAATCTAAAGACATTCATTTGGATTATAAGGCAAAGTAAGTCCACTAAAAACTGAAATACTATATCCTCTGTCAATTATCACAAAACAATAAATAAGAAAGTCAAATACAAAGTTGTTCTATACAATATTCAAGCTAAACTTAAATGTCTTATGTTCATTATAGTTAGTTCTAAATGAATAAATGAACCCAATGTTCTTTTTCACTTGTTTGCAGCTAGGGCCAAATCAATAGGTGCAGGTGCCTCTTCACTCATTGGCTATGTGGATCTATGTGCATACATGGGGCGTTGATCGCATCTTAAGGCAAGGGTTCTCTTGGGTCATTCATCGGCATCTTTAGGTGCTGGCTTAGTTGCAATCATAATCTCCAAAATATTTGTACATACATCTTTGCATACGGGCTCATTTGCAAGCACAACTTCCGAAAGTTAATTTCGAGGCTCCTCTTTGGGCATTTGCTCCTTACTCTGAGGCTTCCGCATAATACCATCCTCCACAATACGTGCAACATACTCTAGCCGCACATGCGGGATATCTGATTGGGGGTGATACAGCTCTTCATCATTTAACACTTGCTCCATAAACTGCATCAAATAAACTGAGAAATCCAAACTATCTATCTTTTGTTGTGGACAGTCCTGCACATGAGTTAGTGTGTTTGCCACATTTTCACTAACACTAAGCTTCTTTTGCAAATGCTCTTCAAATAGTGCACGCTGTTGCAAGAAGGAAAGATATGACACACACATTTAAAAACAAAATTAAAAACCAAAATAATCAAATGTTGTTATTACCATGGCTATTGCATCTCGATCATAAACATGTCCACCGATGGAGTCATAGTGCAAGTACTCCTTCTTAACTTTATCAAGAACAAGTAAGTGATAATGCTTATTCCATACGATTGGTATGAGGATTAATTCTATGGCAGGGAAATCTTTCTGCGCATGGCCCATCATTTTTTCCATTCCACCGAGAGAATGTTCATGCCTAGGTAAAGCAAGTATCATTGGTCAGGTGATTGTAGCAGTCATCTTATACACATTAGGCGATTTCTTCAAATTATCAAGTAACATGAGAATAAAGACATCAACCACATCGTCCAACACCATCTGTTTGCCATCAATCAATGTATACAGATGAGAACATGATGTGTGACCCTTCTCACTGGTCTAGACCAACGTTCTGATGTAATATAGAAACATCAATTAATTCGGTAGCTGATAGGGTGATGCATGTTCATGATAGTGCATATATATAATTAGAAACTAATGTGGTATGCCAAATAATAAATAGTAATTTTGAATATTATACGCTTAATGCTTAAAGTAAACATTATGTATTAATAAACATCAGCAAATTCAAATATTGATTACTCTAGCAGAAAAGTGGATTGCAACTCCGAATTGCATACTTAAAATTCTGATATAGAAAATGTGAACAATGTGCTTACTCGTCAATTTTTCGATTGATAAAAATGCTTAGTGATATTTGGTGTATCTTTTGTAGCTAGCAAAATATGGTAGGCCATTTTTTGGTTGAATTGAAATCGGTTCATGGGGTAGGTTGTTCTATCAATTTCTCTACTTCGCCTTCTGTATCTCCTTCATTGGGTATGCATATAGAGTCCCCAATTTTTAGCTATGCTAGCGATTCTATCGCATTGTCGATGTCCTCTACTGTTTGTTTATCCACTACATTTAATTGGGATGGAGTTGGTGCAGCTCATTTTCTATCTCTTGGTGCTGGTGCATCTTTTACTTGAGTAACTTTCTTTGGTTGTGTGGCTGTTGATGTCTTTGAAGCACGAGTGACATGTTTCTCTGTCTGAGCTATCTTTGAGGCTTCTTGCAGTGTTGGTTTGGTTGCTCGTGGCTTGGATGCCACTCTCTTGGCTCTTTTGGCTTGTGGATCCAGGCCAATGTCATTTATTGATTGGGGTGGTACAACATCTTCTTTCTCATTGGTTGAGTTTTTCCTTTCTTTAAGTATAGCAAGCTTCGCATGAAGTGCTATCACCTCAGCCATCAATGTTTCGTATTTGTTATCTTCCATCTGTTTCCACTTTGGACTCGAAGATGATGATTTACTGCACTCCCTTGGTGGGCTCTCTAACTTCTCACTTTTTTGATCTGTTATACGGGAGGCTTCTCCCCCTTGTTTCCTCTTACCTTTTGCTTTTAATGCCTTGATAAATTTTGGTGCTTTTGTTGCACAGGATGGATCCAAAGTTGTCCTTACAAAGTTGAGCTCAATCTTTCCCGAACAAATGAGGTCAACTTCAGATTGTCCCTCTAGCACAAGTGGGGAAAACTAGCAAATACAATGACAAACATTAACATGGGCATATACACATTATTCTCAAAACTGAACATCCAATAAAAACCTAAATACATGTATAAGATACAAAACTGTAATTGATATAAAAATAAGAACCATGAATATTAAAAGATTAAGTGTGATACGGAGCAGTAAATATGTATACTAATGACCTATGAGTAAAAACAATCAGAATGACTTAAAAGGAAAACAACAAAAGAAAATACTCAATGGATTCTAATTTGCATGCCTCTTTTCCCTTTAATGACTCGAGCAAGTCACGAACACCTGCTTGTTTCTTGATACTGGCTTTACCGTAATAGAGAATGTGTGGTGTTTTTCCAAAGTGGGTCTTCTTCCCAGCCCCATTACTTCATAGAACCAAATTGTAAATAAAACTATACATCCTTGCAAATACCTTATGCATGGTTGCTTCCAGGAATATCTGTCATTTACACGGCAGCTGCATTAAGCAAATCATCCATAATCCACTTGTGGGTGGCTTGGGCCCATACATATTGGTCTAGCATTGACAGGTTTTCCACATAGCAGGCTAACCATGCTGGAGATGTACATAGTGTGATGGGGAAAAGTAAGGATCCCATGATGTATACTAGCAAAAGCTTTACGAAACTATTTTCTTTCTTGCCTACCAGACTCATTATAGTCCTCGCCAAGCACTCCCTTGTTCGGTCTACTCATTTGGTTAAGAACTCTTCCTTGAGTGTGCAACATTCCTTTTTCCTTGTGAAATCTATTGCGACACCATCACATTTTAGTCCAAGTATCATTGAAACATTTTCAGGACTGAATTGTAAATGACTATCTCTAAAATTGAAGGTTTTGGTCTGTCCATCAAAAACCTGCATCAACGCATCCAATATAATACGCTCTTGTGCTATTGGCTCAATATCCATCAGATGACTAAATGGCGTTCGTCGGAGTAACTCCTAGTGTCTTCATGTCATCTTATCTTTCAACTGGCATACAATGTCCATGAGTGGTGCTAAGTAGCAACGTCCATTCACCAGATTTTTTGATTGGCTAACCATAACTCTTCTGATTGTACAAATAGTACATATACATTTGGGTGATTATTGCCAATGACACTAAACATATTTGTAAAAAACTGAATAGCAACACCAACCATATCCATTTAACATATTAAGTGTTATAATTTGAATGAACAACAAAGAACAAAATTAAACATTAAATGCTGAAAATACTGCCATACATAAAACAATTCCGAAAACCAAATTAATAAGATACAAACTACAAATGTATAGTGGTTTTGATATCAATGATTTATAACTAAGAATTTGCAAACACAACATATTGAGAAAATTCTGCAAACACAGCATATCGAGAGAATTCTGCAAACACAGCATAATAAGATTTAAATTAAGTGATTTATAAGAAACAACCTGCAAAGATTCTGGATAGGAATCTACTTTCTTAAACAAATATATATAATTTTGTTCGTTTTATCGCAAATTAGGGCACAAAGTAATCACACTAACCATTAGATAGAAATTACAAGATCAAATGGTTTAGAAGAAATATTGTTTCATTTACCAAAAAATTCCATGCTCCATCATAGAATGAACAATAAAACCAACTAACCTAACAGCGCGCAAGAACATAAACGAAAATAAACCCATAGAAAATATAAGCCCTGCATAACTACTTGTAATTAGGCGCACAAGTAGCGATATCACTCTAATCCTCTGCTCTTCTTCGTTATTCGGTGGTAATTCCTTCACCTCCGGTGATGATGGCTTTTGACTTGGTTGAAGATGAAAAGTCTTCACTTATCTTGGGAGAAGAAGAAGTTATTGCTATGATTGTTATTATATTTTGATTTTTTTTTATAAACTTCCCATTTTCCAAATCTTTCACATCAGTGAAAATTGAATGTGTAAGGGCAACATGGTCATTTCCTTTGAAAGTTAACAGGGTTATCTAGTCGTTGGACTAAATAAATATTTTATGAAACAAGAAGGACTTTAGAGGTATTAGGCAAAATCAAAGGGTTTTTTAGCCATGCAGTGGTGTTTCTTGGACCTTTTGAGCCATTCTTCTAAAAAAAATTACTTTTGTGAAATTTTTTCTTTAAATAAAAGGGTGTTTAAAAAAAAGGGGTGTTTCTAAAAAAAAAAACCAAAATTTTGTCTTTTAAAATGTTCCTTCAGCTACTAGGTATTAACATTGATTTGATTTGACACTTTAAAAGTCATTTGAGAAAATAAAGTTATCTTGAAATCATTTTGATAATTAAAAGAAAGGGTTAGATTGAAAAAAAATTCTTTAGATAATTACATATGCTAAAAGCACTATCTTATAAAGAATTGAAAGGTTTTTGGGAACAATATATTGGAAGGATCTCTAAAAAATTAATATTTTTCTTGTATGAAAAAAATTATAGGGTGTTTTACATTTTTCTTATCCTTATTTTTATCAGTTAGAAATAAATGTATTAGAGAAATATGCCTTGAATTATTTTATGACCAACCCAATTAGTATTATGACCTTTTTCTAGGGGTCAAGATAAACCAGAAACGGATTTTTTATAAGGTTTATAGTGGAAATGGATATGAGCCCTTCGATAGATATGAATTTATCATTATATATATATATATATATATATATATATTTATCATTATAGTGGTTTTATCATTAGACATACTTTTTTTTATGTATTAGTTCTTAAAATAATAAAAATATCTTTTTTTAGATGGGCATAGGTTAAATTTAGAGAATTATATAAATTATTTATTTATTTATTTCTTATTTATATCTCCTATGGATCCCTAAACATCCCATAATAGAGATATAACAAACCTAGATATACTCCTTCCGTTCCTTTTTATTTGTCATAAACCTATGTTCCTTTTTATCTGTCATTTTTGAACATCAAGAAGCATTTATTATTATTTTTTTTCCAAAGTTATCCTAACACTCTATTCAATTCTCTTCTTGAAATTTAATATGAGAGAGAAATGTGAAGATATAAATTAGGGGTAATTTTGGAAAGATAACTATTTTTTTATTAAATTATGTGAAATAACCAACTTTCTTGGTATGTGAGGTTCGGTTATTCATGACAGATAAAAGGAACGGAGGGAGTATGTTTTGAATAAAAAAATAAAAGGTCACCAAACTGACTTATAACATGGCGATGTTATGGAATAGTCTATGGAAACCTTCATTATTCACCTCTTCGAAAAAGATTCTTGGAATGAAGTTTACTCATAGCTCACTTTCAAGCTTGATGGAGAGCCACATTGGAGATGATTCCTCCATTGAGAGAGAGAGAGAGAGAGAGAGAGAGAGAGAGAGAGTCGATTGTTAGTGATCATCAATTTATCCGCTTGCAACCCTCTATGTAAGAGATGTTAGAATGGTCAATTACAGTTATTTAGTATAATAACAGTGTTGAATCCAATTATTTTATTATAATATTTCTTACTCGCCTTTCTTACATGTTGGTGAGATGCCTTTATTTGAAATGGATTTAAATGGAGATTTTTTTTTTTGTGATGTTATTGGCTTATATTATGTATGTCACACCTCAAACCCAGTTTACTAGACTTGATACGTCGACAAATGGCCGCATACCCACAAGGCCGAGACCAAGTGGGCACACAAGGCCTCAATATCTGTCTCACAAGCATAAAGTATAACAAGGTACCTGTCACACCCACCCCTTCTACCGAGGTAAATGTGGCACCCATCAGTTAAAATTCCCTTTTAACTCGAAAGCCCGACACTCTGTTTTAAACAAAAAGCGGACCTACAAATCACAATTTACAATTTTTCACCAAGTCAGGGTTCAAATACATAAATATAATAAATATAATTACTCTAATTTGCGGGTACAACCGCTACAAGGTCATGACACCAATAACAAGAAAGAAAGAAATGAGGGACCCACTGCAGTCCTGGACTGAACCCTGACTCGTTCTAAACCCGATCAGGTAATCTAGGTTCCTGCTCCTGCAGCTATAGCACATTCAGTTGGTCGGTAGTGGCTTAATAATTTCAAATACTAAAATACAGTGTATATAAAGTATATAAATACCAACTTCTCAAATAATTTTCCAACTTTTCCAAAATAACAGAATTCTAGCAAAATACGTCTTTAAAGAACTTTTGAAACATAAACTCATCATAAATCAATATCAAATCAATTTTTCTAAGAAAATCCAAATTGTTGTGAGAGCCCGCCTCCCTAAGAGCGGCAATGGGCTTCGCCTCATCACAACCCAAAAATAACAAGTAATATAAAAAATTCATTCTCAATTCCACGACCGAAAACTCTCCCACTTAGCCGCGTCGCGACTAGGGTTAGGGAGCCGCCAAGGTCTTCGTGACTCGAGCGTTGGCCCATCGGTCCCATGTGGTGACTCGGGATCCCGATGTATAATCCAATCGTGGCTCTACGCTCCCACCGATCCGGACAAATCAACACTCGTGTCCACCACGCCACCTCTAAAGGCGGCCCGTGGGAACCCGCTATCGCGATGAGTCGGGCCTTAGCCCTGCGTCACCATCCAAACCAACATGTAAATACAAACGAATAAAAACAATCAGTATAAATCACATCATAGGATCCTTATCCAGACAAGCATTCACATCACGAAAAATAAACATCATTTCCACAAAGCCAATGTCAAAAGTATAACAATGCATAAAAACCAAGTAAAAATCCGGATCCATGATACCATTCCTATTCCAAGAATGAAAACCAATTCCACAAATATTGTTGGTAAAACATTTTAAAATGCTCACATGATTTCACAAATCATTCCAAATCAAAGCATATATAACCATCAAAAATAAATACATGAATTGAATAATTAAATCACATATACATGTATTTTTCACTATTCACAAATACATGTATAATTATCACGAAACCCGATGTATCAATACGATTGTCGGGGAACATCAACGGCAAGTAAATATACGTATATTTTAACCTTATACGTAAATTAAACATGATAAAATGAAATACTTAAATAATTATTTCCAAAAATACTAGCCATTAAAGCAGATTATTTCAAAAATAATAATAATTAATTAATTTTTAAAAATAATAGCCACTACCAACTCACACGGTGTCCTTGGGTTAATTCGGACACGGAACTCCTCCCAGCTCGAACAACACCTAATAGAATAATATAATAAAAAAATAAATATCACATTGAAAACCCAAAAAGAAAAATACAAAAACCAAGTAATTGACTCTCTAATTGGGCCCACTTATTCCAATCGGTTAAAAACTCGGCCTTGAATAGTTAAATCGGGTCTCCAATTGCACTTAAATTAACTTAATTTAGGCTAAACACTGCTGAACCAATTTGAACCAAGATCAATTCCACTGAACCAAGTTTAATTGCACTGAACCAAACTCGATTTCACTCGAACCAGATTGAACCAACCCAATTCTTATACAAAAATTTCCTGGACCAACTTGGTTCAACCGAACCCAAATTTTCTTGAATTGGTTCAGCCAAAATCCTTAGCCCAACATCCAAACCAAGCCCAAATCAATCTCAACCAACTCAAATTAACCAAACAATTCAACTTGGTTTGATCCAACCAAATCAACTTGGCTAACTCAACCCATTTCAATCTAACCATTATCATTAACCTCCTAATCATCATAATCATCAATTTAATTAACTAAACCAAATTTTAATCTCGGTGCTACAGTAACGCTACAGTAAAACCGAAAATCTCATCTCCATTTTCAAGCAATTTCCATCCCAAATACAAGGTTTTCTCAAAAACAATTTTCATACACTCATCATCTACAACAACATACCAAGTTTTTTTCTACTCAAATCCATCATTTTTTTCTTCATTAAATCCACCAAATACACACACACACATATCATTCAAGTATATAAATAAATAAATCATCAAAAATACTTTACCAAAATAATACTTCATCCATTCTCCCTCCAAATACCAAACTTTATCTCTTCCAATTTCTCCAAATCTCTCACTCTTTTCTTTTTCTTTTCTTTTTACTCTCGGATTACTTAGTAGAAAATGGTGGAGAAGAAGATTTGAAACAACACTCAAGCTCTAGATTTTTCTCCAATCTTATGATTCAGCCGAAATTTACATTTAGTCCCTCAAAACATAATTTCTTACAAAATAGTCCCTGAAAAACTCACAAATGGTCCCTGAATTATAAAATAGTATTCTCAAAAGATCCTTTCAAATTATCCAATGGTCCTTTAAGTATAACACAATATTTCAAAAAGGTGCCCACCACCTTACCTTTCAGTCCTTGGTTTTCAGAAACATTTTATATTAATTTTTTTTCTATTACTCTTTAACCAAAAAATCATTTATAAACTTTCACACTTAAGTCCTTGTTCTTTCCACTTAGGGTTTCTCCACAAGGTTACTCTGTAGAAAAATTCTTACTGTAACTGTAGTAATACCCTGAATATATTTTCCAATAGGTATCCAAAGGTTCAGGGTATTACAGTACCAACTTAACAAGAACATAAGAATTTAAAGGATGTAATAACTAGGTTTACAACTATGATCCATGGAAACTAAAAGTGCAAGATTCAAAAGCTTTAAACAAATAACAAGTTTCATGTTCTACAGAGAAGAACTATTTACATGCTAACCAAGCTGGTGTTTGCTTAATGGTCCCTACTAAAACTATCTACCACACACTTACTCCCGATCCGAAAAGGATAAACCAATTATTTATGAGCTTGACAACTCAGTAAACAACCACTAAAACAACAAAAATATAAGGATCACAAAACTCAATAATTTAAAAAAACATACTTAAGTGTGATGTTGTACTAAATAAATATCGGAAAATAAAACACGAAATTCGAGTATTTCAAACAAACATAATTTTTTTCAAATGAGCAGTATATATATCCCCAAAATAACTAATGCCAAAAAACAAAACAACAGAATTCATATATTTAAACTTGGTGAATTGAGTCGGATTGCCAGAGTTCATTTATTTACCCTCGGAGATCCGAGACAGATTATTAGAGGCTATTATTCTTCACCGACGGAACATTGTGAAACTATAGTTTTTTATCAAAGTCAGAGGTTCATGACGACATGATCAGTGTTTAACCCCCAATAACAGGGTTATTGTAAAGTTAACTTGGGAACTATATGTTACTATATCAAAATATGTCGGATCCAAAATCATTGCCAACATAGAAATAGTAAAATTTACTAATCCCCCTTTCTAATAAAAATAATTCCAATTATTTTAAAATAAGATAATGCTAATATGTGACCAAAGAAATTAGAGTTTAATCAAGCATGTGACAATAATAATTAAATATAAGTAATCAATAACTGAATGCATAATTAATTAAAATTATAAATGATGATTTCTACACTATCCAATATTTAAGTATTAAGTGCATCTAGAAGTTCACAAGAAAACCCAAAATATGAATATAATATACATAAGTAAAGTGGCTGGCAAACTAAACATACAACTTGAAATTAAGTAGTAGCAGAATCAAATGATTAAATAAATAATTAAATAGATAAAAAAATCTATAAGTTCTTAAATGAATGAAAGGCATATTATTTGAAACCCCAAAATATTTAAATACTATATCACAATGGTTTTAAAGAGTAAAACCCAAAATAATTAAATAATTATGTAAATAATTATCATTAACCAGAAATATATATATATATATATATATATATATATATAGGTTTATATGTGGTTTACTTACCTGATGCTTGCTAAATTTCCAAATCCAAATTGAATTCCAACTCAAGAAAACACGACTCGGACACTAAATCAAAGCTTCAAGAATGGTCCTATATTTATAAAACAAATTCCAAATTTTTTTTCTCAGGATTTCTCTAAAATTATGCCATCTGTAAACCGTGTCAGATTCAATATACAGTATGGTTGCGAGGAAGAATAACAAACACACTAGCTAGGTGACTATAACAATGGGTAGATGCCATATGTGGAAACAATATATACCTATAAAACTTGGGTTTTTCTAAAATTACAAAGCATTGCATACTAATAAATCACCAGCAATAGGAAATATTCAAGAATGAATAACCGGTCCCACCTATTAAGCCCAAGCATTCAATGAAGGATGATAGAAAACAATAAACAACACAAAAGAAAACTAGCTACAACCATAATTTAATAGCATGAGAGAGGAACATTTAACCTACAAAGCTATAAAAGGATTTAATAACCGGAGCGGTCGGCGAAGCGGTTGGCCAACCGGTTCACGGTTCAACCAGTCTAACCTATTCGACAAGCCGGTTCAATTGGCCGGTTCAATAATTTTCATTTTTTAATTTTTTTAAAAATAAATAAAAATAAAAAAATTCATAAAATTATAAAAAAATCCAGAAAAATCAGAAAAATGGGGGGAAAATAGAAATTTAATAATTATATCTATGAAATTAAAATGTTATCAATTTTAAAAACTCACTTGTCAAGTATTTTTGTTTCCGAAGAAAGCTCCAGAGACATAATTTTGCTTCTTGATTTGTGTTTATATAGGGAGAAATTTTTAATTTTTAATAAAAGATTGATCATATTCTACTCGGATTAAAAATTTAAATCTAAGTTTAAATAAAATTTAATTTTTTATGGATAATGATCCCTGTTTATATATATATATATAAGAAATTTTAATTAAAAGTTAGAGCTTATCCCTCGGATAAAAAAAATTATTAAATTTGAGTTTTATATAAAAATTTGATTCTCTTCTGATTGATAATGATATTGAAACAAAAAATTATTTTTTTTTTAAATTATGTATGTATAAAAGCTATGTACCGGATATAAAGATAAAAGAAATATAATTAAAATTTTAAAATAAAACTCCAAGGAAAAAACAAAGAAGATATGGGAAGTTGTTTTGTGGTTGGTAAAAAAAAATCCTAGAGAAAAAAAAGATAATAAGAGAAAAAAAAAACTAAAACCTGGAGAATAGACGGGGGAATCCATGTGCATCTCCTTCTTTGATGGTGGGACCCGGGGGAGAGAATAGATGCTCATGATCTATCCATTCATGTGCATGTGCATCTTCTTTCTTTAATGGTGGGACAGGAGATTTTTTTTTCATATTAAAAAAAATCATGGTAAACCGGTGGAGCAGGTTCACCGGTTCCCGATCCAAAACCGGTTTATAACTGGTTCGATCAAGACCCGGTTCAAATTATATGAGTAAACCGGACTGGCGACTGGTTCTTGGTTCAACCGGTTGAACCTGCCTGTCCAGTCTGGTTCAATTTTTAAAACCTTGGCTATCACAAAGACATGAACATGCAATGATTGGACCAAAGGTCCTAATATAATAGCCATGTCAATAATCAACTTTGCACAACACAAGTGACCATAATATGCACGGATGGGCCAGAATTGTTTAAGCATCAAAATATCTTATGTATATCATATGGTGCTCAAATACTTCTTAACAGGTTTATTTACTATAGCAACATGAATTCAATAGCACCGGCATTCCAACAACTATCCAGGCATGCATAACATAAGAACCTAAGAGAAAAGAAAGAACATACTTGCAAAGAATATCCAATACGCATCTCCAAACAGTACCATCAAACTATCCAAACAAAACAAGTCCAAGCCACTGAATTCATCCACACCACTATACAATGCACAATATACGCAAAATAGAAAACTTAATCCAAGGTTGCAAGAGGATAATTTATTCAGAAAAAGGTTCATAGAGAATAGTACGACCTGCGAATTTTATTTAAGTTTAAAGGGAAGAAAGATGGAAAAAAACAAAACCAAAAAAAATATGACATGGCCTATTAATAATAAAGTAAATGGTGGATTAAGATCCTGGTGGTCTCTTATTATTCACTGAACTTATGAGATACTGAAAGGAGACATACAATAGCTTAACTTTAGAATGTCCATTACCATGCAGAGCAAGTTGGTTGATTTATGCTCCTTGATAAGTGCTTGAGTAGGCATATTTTTATATATATTTTACATGCATTGAGCATCATTTTTACCATGGTTTATGTCTCATATTGTGTATTTGGTGTTCTTTTATGCATATAGGTTGTGAATGCCTTGAAGAGTAAAAAAGAAGCAAAGATAGGCTATAAAGACACAATGTTGGGAGTTCTTGTTCAATTCAAGGACCAAGACACGAGAGGAGTTCATTAACGTGGAGATGTGTGCCAACTCCCAAGAGGATTCAAGTCAATTTACTAGTTGGAAGGGCACAAAGGCAGTCACATCTTCATGTCCTTTCTCTTTGTGAAGATTGCAAGACCTTTCAAAGATGCGTCGATGAAGAAAAGTCTTATAGCCTACCACATGGATGTGTGCCCGGACATGTGGCCTCAAGAGAAAAGCGTTTGGACCACGTTTTGTGAAAGTACTACAGCAAAACACATAGTAATTCCACTGTAGAAGTAATGTAGCAAAATTACTGTTCATGCGCCCGGGTGAAAATTCCTGTAGCCCACGCGGGCGCGTGGAAAATCCACATGGGCGTGTGGGGGCACGTGACAGGTGCGGTTTTGGGCTATAAATAGGAAGTTTGCCCTATTCTTTGACATCTTTTTGTGCGGCTCTTGAGGGGTGAGATGACTAGGGTTTGGAGAGAAGGTCTTTGCCGATTTGGAGGGTGTTCTTCACCAACTTTGATAGTTTCCTTCATCGTCATAGCACTTGGGAGGCCACCGGTGACCTAGCTTCGGAGAGGAATCCTTCAAGATGTTGAAATACCCACCAAGGCCTATCATCACGAATTCAAGGGGGTTTTCTCTATGGTTTTTGTTGCTTTTCATTGTATTAATCATTGTCTTGTAACTTGCCCCATAGAGGGCTAAACCCTAGTAGGTACTTGGGCATGTGAACCCTAGGATTTATTCTTTTGTATTGATTTGCTTTATGTTTCTAGTTAATTCGAGTTGATTTGAGTTTTAATCTTGTGTTCCCATTGCTTGCATGTTATATTGATCCTTGTGGTTGATTGTATATGCATGATTTGTTACTTTGATGAGAGAGAGGTTTCCATTAGAGTTAGAACGTCAAGGTTAAAGAGGGTTGAGAGAGTGAGTCATGAGATAGTGGAGCGTCCCATTTCCTTTTCGATTGAGTGTTTCCAATCTCTGTATTCCCTAGACTCTATGCAACCATATTTGGTGTGAGGTGTGAGATTGAGAGATTTCTCCTCCAGGACTTTGTTGGGGGTTAGGGATCCTTCACCGGGAATTAGGGTTAGATCTATTTTTAGGAATCGGTTTCACTCTTAGGTGTTCCTAGAGTGTATTGCGGTCATATGGGGTGTGAGGTGTTGAGATTGAGCGATTTCTCCACCGGGACCTTGTAGGGAACTAGTACCGGTGTTTGAGATTGGATTACCTCAACTTATTAGACTCGACTTAGAAGCATTTAGCGAATCTTGAACTTCATGTTAGATCGTAGGGGGAGCATTATCCGGGTATCTCATCTTTATTGATTGAGATTCTCCCTCCATTTCACCCTTGCATATTCGTCTCCGATATTCATTTCTTCGCACATTAGATCACCACACCTTTCCATTTATCATTAGGCTAGAAAGCAAAGAAGAAGTTAGTACTAGTAGCCCTGTTCCTTATGGATTTGACTACCCGACTCATCGGGTATTTTATTACTTCGACACCCGTGCACTTGCGGTTTACACGTATATTCGGACGTGTCACTCCCAGTTGATGATGGCACAAGCAATAACGGGCTCCGAACCACATTATGCTTCGAGGTCAACATCAAGGAACCACTGGCGTACAATGAGCCAGCACTTAATTCCCCTTGGAACATCACAGTAATGTTCTAAACTTTATACGAGGCCGAGAACCTCAAGACCGATGGTGTTACAACAACTTTCACACCAGGTGGCTCCATCACGCTAACCCTATAGACGAACGCATGATGTCCCACATTCTTTGGGACCCTAGTCATAATTGCCATGCCCTTAGAGTCCAAGGAGACAGTGATGGATGGGTAGTTAATATTGGTTTGCTCTGGGTAGCTTGAGCAGCTAATGGAGCTGCTGGTGATGGCGCTGATTTGTTTGTTGCTGTAACCAATCCGGTAAAGGTATGAGATGTAGTCATTAGGTTCAATATCAAACATAAGTCCTGGGTTCAATGCCGCCATTGGATTCACATCCCCGGCGCCGGTAGCGAACAAGTTATATGGCTGCAACAATTGATCAACAATTGGTTTTCCATTCTTTCCAGTTTTATCGGCTGAAGTCATGAATGCTGACTTAATCATCGCCAGAGACCATTCTGGATGCGCGGCCTTGAGTAGCCCCACTATGCCACTCAGGTGTGGTGCGGCCATGGAGGTGCCTTATATTATATTGAAGGTGTCTGAGGCCTTGATCAGGCCCAACTGGAATGGCTAGGTGGTGAGCACATTTACACCAGGTCCAATGATGTTCAGCTTCAAGATGTTAGGAGAAGCTTGGCTTGGCCCTCGTGATGAGAAGTAGGACACCATGGGAGCCGGTGGCTAATTTTTGTACAATGTGCCTCTCTGAGAGATGGTTACTGCCGAATGAGAGGTGGAATTGATGTGTGCTTTTATTTTCACGCCAGCCTCAAAGGTAACATGTGATGCCGGGATGACATGAGGTTTTGCGAGAGTACTATATCCCAAGGCCTCTGTATTGCAAGGATCACTGCAACCTGTACTGAAATTAGCTCAACAATGTAGAAATCACAACATGTAAGGATCAAGAGATCAACAGTGTTCATCAATTGAAATTTTAGAAGTCAATTGAAACATAAGCACAATGTAATGCTGAAGAAGTCCAACAATTAATTTCAGATCAACAAAATAGTAGCATACGATGGTGGATTAAGAGAGAAAACAAACAATAGTAGTAAATATATGGGAGATTACTCCCTCTAGTCACCAGTTACCGGAGAAAATCACCGGAATCGCTAGAGAATGAGCCTGACTTTACTTTGAATATTGCTTGCCTTTTCCCCTCTCTTCAGCTTCCTTTGTACTCCTTTTTCTTGCAACTCAGCATCTTCATAACCAACCCATGACTCTCTTTTTCTTCATTGGTCCACTTGCCAATATCGGAAAAATCCAGTGAAATGTGTGTTCTCCTTACGTGCCCTTCTATTTGCTCTCCACGTCAGCACTTTATTTTCTTCGCCATTGTTGAAAAGCCCTTACCGTTCAATTGTGACCGTTCATAGCTGTCCTCCTGCCCTTGCTGGTGATTAACATTCACATTTCTTCGTGCCTTCTGTAACTGATTTACAACACAACCCCTCCGGTAGCCTCCACTACAGAGCCTTTAGCCAGACGCCCTATACCACCACCCATATCACAAACCACTGCCTTCCCTCGCACATCAACGCCTTGGAGAGATTTGCAAATGGCGGCATCTGAACCTTCACTGGGGTACACTAAAGGAATTGGGGAGGCAGTAGGGAAGGGAATGGCCTGATTGAGAGACTCTCCATTAAACTGCTGACCATCCCAAGCACCATTGCTATTTTTATGAACCTATTTGTCATGCTCGCATTGATCATCATAACCCATGGAGTTTCATTAGACAATGTGTTGTCGTTTGGTCTAGAGTTGTCAGCAGAACAACTAATAAAAACATACTTTTATATAACCCCAAATGCACAGATGACCATCCCATTTGCATAAAATGGTTGCGATTTACCACCAATTGAAATTGATAGAACATCAACTCCATCACCAACAACATCATCAAGACCGGCAAGTATATCACTTATCGGGCAACCATTCTTCCCACAGACCTTATAAATTGCGAGGTGAGCACGAGGAGCCATGCCACCGCCACGCCTTGAGCATTCCCATAAACCCCAGCGCCATGGACAAACTTGCCAGGAGCTATGCTTGCAGTGCGCGTACTGTGGCCCTCAGCGTCAAATGGTGGCTGGCTTTCCACTTTGGCTAGCTTTACGCCATGCATGGCATTGAACCCACTAATAAAATTTCTCGCACCGATGAGCTTCCGATTGCAACTAGGAGCTATGAACTCACACCGGCCCTTCCACTTTGCTGGTGGTGGCAGGATTCCTTTGTGATTGAATGATGTGTGATTGGGCAAGATACCGGTGTCAAGCACACCGATGATGACGCCGGTGCCATAATTGGAAACATCCCATAAATGGTGGCTTCTATGATCTTTCAGACAAGGAAGGAACGTGTGTAAGTGGTTTAAAGTGGGATGAGACGATCAAGGTAAGCAAGCAAGAACCCTTCCTTCTTCTTCATGGCAGAGAGCTCATCCTCTGTTAGCTGAACAACAAAGCTACTAGTTACATGGTGGTAAGAGTAAACCCATTGGGGTTCGCCGGAACCCAAGAGTAAGCGTGGTGGGAAGAAGGATTTGTACCATATATCCCTTTCATCACCAGAGGAGCTTGAGTTTGCAAGCTTAGTAGGTTGTTCAACATGGATTATGCATGTTTGGAGGGGTTTGGTGCTTGGCTTTAAGTGTTCTCCTCTAGCTAAAAGGATGCCATTTGGATAAACCGGTATGAGGATGAAGAAGATGGGAATGCAACGGTGCATGGTGAACTTGGGAGTTAGTACCTTATAGAGTAGCATTCTCAAGGCTACATCTGTTTATACTGTAAATTAAAAGTGTGCATTTTTTTTCTCCCACTTGCTGGTTGGTTTTAATTACTTAAGGTAGTGTTTGTTTTGAAGTATTTGAAGTTACAATGTAAATTCAAATACTACATCGAAAAATCCTTTTTTTGGTTTGAGGGATTTTAAAATACCAAGGTAAAATCAATTACTCTAATGGATGTCTTTGGACTTACATTCAAATTGAGCGTAAGTCAAAATCTCAGAAGTCAAAAATCCTTAGGTGATGTATATATACATGTATATACATATGCATATAGATATAAAGTATATTCATACATACACATACGCAAAGGCATACATATATACATATACATAAATATATAAATATACACACACACATATGCATAATACACACACACACATATATATACATATATACATTTATATAAACACATGTAGATATTTTTACATATGTATGCATATGTATATATATGCATGCATACATGCATATATATACACAAATATACATATACTCATATACATCTATGTATATATATGCATACACACATATACATAGGCATTTTTACATATGTATACATACATATGCATATATACAAACACACATATATGCATATACATGTATGTATATATTTATGTATATGCATATATACACATATATACATATATTTATACAGATATATATATATACTCATATAGATAAATGCATATATACACATGTGTTTTTCAATTCCAGATTTACAAATCCTTCCAAACAAATATAAAATCACATAATATAGCAATTCCAGGTACATTCAACCAAACATAAGATTTGATTGCACTGTATTTTGAAAACCAAGTATTTTCATTTACATTGTAACACTAGAGATCCACTGCATTTCGAATTACATCCAACCAAACACCCCTTTATTTGGGTCATATGCAAGAAAACATATGTTATTTTTTTTCGTAAGCATCTCTGTCTATATTTGAAATTACAAATATCTGTGAATTTCCACAACATGTAATGAATCTTTAACCAAATATGTGTAGAAGATTTTCCGTATAAAATTTTCGTAACTTCAGATTTATTGAAGAAGATTCTCCAAACTCAACATTTTATGTCAATAATTTACAAATTTGACATATTGTATATATGTCCTTCCAGGTAATTAAACTAGCCATTGAATTTTTTCATCAAATTAATTTATACTTGAATGTTCTGAAAGTTTTATTCTGACAAATATTTCTATTAGATATACAATTAAAATTGCAAAAAAAAAAAAAGTAATATATTTTCTTATTTTTTTCAAAACTGAGAGAGTGCCAAGTAATTTAATTATTTTTGAGGATGTGGCAAGTAAAACCAACCGAATTCTTTAAATGGTTGATTAAATCCCGTTATGTTTTTTTTTAAACATAAATATTCAATTGATATTGGCTTGCAAATTAGATAACAAATATGATGGAGCATTTGAGATCCACTCCATCGGGTCAGATCCTAGTCCAATGGCCTGAGCCAAAGCATGGGCTCATTGGTTAGTTGACCTTATCACAAAATGCACACTTACTATATTGAAATATGATAAGAGAGATAAACAATCTCCAAGCACTATTGCTAACAAAGAGCCCTGAGAGGTAGAGTTGTGCTGAAGACCTGCCATCATCATCTTGGAATCAGATTCAAGCTCCAAATTATCAAAAAAATTTTGATGAAGCCATTGCAACATCTCCCTGCATGCAAGTCCTTCGGCTATAGTCGCATTAGAAGAGAAGGCACGAACTGTTCGTATCTTGAACCACCACACAAAAAGCAGAATGAGAGGTCTGGGGATGAAAAGCAATATTTACATTGTACTTGATGTGACCTAATGCTGGTTGTGACCAGTTAATATATGCTGCATCTGCACAAGGGTGAGGAGACAAAGGTACCCGTGCAATTTTCCATAGTGCATTAATTATGGTGCTTTGATGAGTTGGAATTTTATAATTGAATTATTTCATTCGATAATATATCTTCTTCTGCAAGGCCTTACACATGTTTATCCAAATCACTATACAGTTAATTAATTTCCACACTACAAATCCAAACTTATTTTAAGTAGACGCATGGCTCAGGCTCCCTTTTTTTTTTTTAAAGGAGTTACAAACTAGGAAAAGCAAAAAGAAAGATGAAATTTAAAAGCTTAGACTGAAAACTTTGCAATGGTCATCAAGCCATCAAAGACGGTCCAAGCTTTTGGAGAAGAGAAGTAAATGCGGATTTCTTCTCCCAAAGTTGGCCAGTTCATTGGCAATTGTATTTTTTACTCGGTAGACTATTTCAAGAATGGTATCCGGGAGAAAATCAAGAAAAGTTTTAGTCTAAGCAAATCTATCTCATGCCTCTATGGCACGCATTTGTTGAAGTCTCTAATCATTTGAATGTCGCTACAGCTATCAGAAAAGATTTTATCTGGTTTCCAATTTTTGGAGATGCAATGTTCCAAAGCAAAATTAATAGCATCAATCTAAGCATTGATTGGGGAATCAGCTTAGGTTCCGATAACACCTCCAAGAAGCGAACATGTCTTTGATTAGTTGTAATAATGAAGCCTAGTCCATTGTTTTTCGAGAGCTCATCCCAAGAAGCATCAATATGAATATTAATAATGTAATGGGAGGTGTTTGGGTGGATATACTCCCAGAAGAGGGATTTTTTAGCTGTGAAGTACTCAATGGTGTGAGACAAAGCTTTTAGTGCGATGGAACTGAAATCTGGGTTCTTGTGTTGAAAAAGCACATTGCATCTAAATAATTTAGCAAAATCATCACCAGTCCAAGATTTGATTGGGTTTGTGAGCCATTCACAAGAAATGAGGTTGTTAAGAAAATGTAACCCCAGACCAATAGACTGAAGGATGTTAATTCAATAGAAACACAATTCAGCACAAGCCCAAAGAAGATATTATGAGGTTTTAGATTCCATTCCACAAAAGTGGCAGCTTGTGGAAGGCCCCACATTGATTTTGTATAGATAAGCATCAGTGGGAAGCTTGCCATGGGCTACTTTCCACATAAAAATTTTCACACAAGGAGTGGTTTTAAGCCTCCAAACATAATGCCAATGTGGCATTTTGGTCTTTTCTTATGTGTGGAGTCAATGTTTTAGTCAAGTTCTTTTTGTTTTTATCTCTGCGCGTGTTGCCGAGCTCTTTGTAGAATGTAGCTGATGTCTGATAAGTGCTTGTGCGATATGAAGGCGAAGTGTTCATTCCTTATGTTGAGCATTACTTTTCTCAGGTTTTTACACTAATATGTGTGTTTTTATGTTACTTTCGTGCAGGTAGGGTTGTGAGGCCGAGTATGAAAGAAAGAAGCCAATGTGGATTACAATACACCGATTTTGGAGGAAATCTTGCTAAGGTTCAAACACGAAGACATAGGTCGATGTGAGATGCTAGAGTGTGTGCTAACCTCCACGTATTCGAGTTTGGCACATCCATTTGGAGGGGCACAAAGGCAGTCAAACTCGAGCATTCTGACTTATGCACATAGAACAAGAGCTCCACCAACGTGCCTATCATTGAAGAAGCAAGTGATCCACGACGTGAACGTGTGCCCGTTTGCGTCACTCCGATGAAAGTATGGATTCGGGAAGCTATTCAGGGTGGATACTGTAGCAGAGCACTGTAGCAACATGGTAGAAAGTACTGTAGCAGCATTGTTCATAGCCGGCCGAGAAAACAGGAGTTCAGAGGATCCACTCGGGCGTGTGGAAATTATCCACGCCCGTGTGGAAATTCTGCACGGGCGCGTGAAGCATCCACGCCCATGTAGTCGCCCGATTCCAGCCCTATTTAAAGCCGAATGAGCCCCGATTTTGGTATTCTTTTCTCCATCTTTTCCGCAACTTGAGAGAGGGCTTCGGCTAGGGTTTTGAGGGATATTGGCTAGGGTTTTGGAGAGGTTCTACGGCTCCGACATCGTCATTCCTTAGGAAGAAGGTTGTTAGGGGAGCTTCCATCGAGACATATCCTATACCGGACGAGGGAATCCTTGGATGACAAGTAGAGAACTCTCCACAAGACCATCGACACGACCATCGAGGGGGTTTCTTTATGGATTCATTGCTTTTACATTCTATTTCTTTGATTGTACTTAGCTCCATGGAGAGCTAAACCTCTAGTGGGTACTTGGGTATTTGTGAACCCTAGGATGTATTCGTTTCTTTGAATCTCTTTATTATGCTTTCAATAAATTGATGTTTATTGTGAGTTCCAACCTTGAATGCTTGATTGTATGAACATTTCCCCTAGAGTGACACTAGGGTTGAGAGTTCTTGTTGGTAACCTTGTGAGTGAGTGACACACCACGAGCGTTAGACAAAGCTAGGTTGGAGAGGGTTGAGAGGGTGAGTCAAGAGGTACAGGAGCGTCCCCTTTCCCCTCCGACATGATAGATTCTACCTCAGTTCCTCGAGTTCTTTGCGGCCATAATAGAGTGAATGGTCTAAGAGATGACCCTCCGCTGGGGCTTAGTTGCACGTGCAATGGAGTGAAGCATTGAGGTGATCTTAGTATCTAGGGCTTAATCGTGGTTAGGGACCTTCCGCCTGGACCAAAGGGTTAGGTCTATAATTAGGAAGAGATTTATCACTTGGAATCCCTAGAGCTCATTGCAACTCTATGCGAGTGAGAGGTTGAGAGGTTATCTAATCTCTCCTCCGGGACATGTATAAAGTTAGGCATAGTTGACCTTAGATTTGGGACTATGTAATTAAGGATTTCCACGACTCACCATTGCATTGATTAGGAAGCATAATAGAGGGTTCTTGCACTTGAAACAATTATCCTAGGCGGAGCATTATCCGGGTACCCCATCTTTATCGATTGCCTTACCTCCTTCTTTACTTTTGCTCTCTTATTTGTTGCTTTTATTGTTGAGAATTGAATCATTGTCACACTCATCATCATTGATCTTTCACATAGCTAAGAATCGAATTAAGTATTTTTATTCCCTACTACCTGTGGATTCGATACCCGCTCACCCGGGATTATTATTTCGACAAACCTGTGCACTTGCGGGATATACGCAAGGGAATCTTGTCAATGTCCAAGAGTTATGGGGCCTGTGTGCATAAGCCGCATAGCTCCACCTGGGGGCTGAGCGACCTCTTGTGCGGTTGCACACTAGGCCGCACACCATGGTCTAGTGGGTGTTCAGCTTCCTGTGCGAGTTGCACACAAGGCTGCATATTACACATGTAGGGCCTTTTTAAACCCATTTTGAGAGCTTTCTTCCTTGGTTTCTTCTCTCTCACTCTTTTCTCCTCTCCTCCTCTCATCCCTTGCTACTCTTTGGAGGTTAAAGGTTTGGTTTGGATGATCTCTTGGTCTTTGTAGTGGAGCTTAAGGATCAATCCATCCTTGCTCGAGGTAAGTTCTTTTTCTCTCCTTGTTTCTTCATTGTTTAGATGGAAGATTTGAGCTAGGGTTAGATTGTGAGCTTAAAATAGAGCTTGATTCTTGTTTTTCTTCTTTCTTATTGTTATTGGAACTTGAGAGGAGTGTTTGCATTGCTTTGTATTACTTCAATGTTGTGGAATCCATGAATCTTCTTCTTCCTTGTTAGTAGGTTACTGTAGCTATAATGTAGCATAGGTAGAACTTGCTTGTTTCTTTGCTTTCTTGGTTTGGGTTGAAGCCAAGAACCCTTAGGAACTCCTTGGAAACCTTAGAACTCACTTGTGAGCCAACCCTAGGTCTCATTAGGGTTGCATTGCATGATTTAACCTAGGGTTTCATTATTTTCTTCCTTTGTTTAATTTTTGTTGTTGCTTGTGTGTGTGTGTGTGTGTTTGTGGTTGGTTAGGTGGTGAGGATTCGATGCGAGGACATTAGCCAGCAGAGTAGTACCGTGCTTGTGATTTTTCTCACCTATGTTGTGAGTGGGTTTTGTGATTTTCATGATTCAGTTAGAATATTACTCAAAAATCATCATTTGCTTTATTTGAGCATTTTCCATGGTTTTTTCACAATGAATTGATGTTTTAATTGGTTTGGAAATGAATTTCTAATCAATTGAATTATGAGCAAAGGTCTCGATGTTTGATGAAAATGATTATGGTTATATTGGTATATTGGGTTTGAAATGAAGTATGACACTTTATGGACACATATATTACTTGTGACATTGATTTTTATGGACATGATGCTTATTCCCGATATATGATTATTGTCCTTGATAAGGACTATGTGATGACTTATGAGAATTGTATTATCGATACACCTACGGGTGGTTTTATTGGTGATGGGGTTGGAACTCACCTACTCTAGTAGGGGGTCTCCACGGGCCAGCCTTTAGAGGTGGCGTGGAGAACCCACTTTAATTTATCCACTTCCGGAGGTGCGTAGAGTCCTGATTGGATCCAACATCTGCTTTTTCATTGATTTCTTGAAATATCATCTATTACTCTCCTATTTTTTTATGTCCCATATTAAATGTAAGACTAAATACTTTTAAAAAAATAGGAAAGATTTTTTCTTTATGAAGACTATCTGTTTTCATTGTGAGGTCTTATTAAATATCTAATGGTAAACCAATTTAATACCTTGAACAAAATTAATGGTATAAAATCTTTCCTATTAACAATAATTAAATTACAACTTGGGTTGATTAATAATTTTTTTTGGAAATAATATCTCTTGATTGAAATTCGTTTTATTCACTTAATTATAATTTTAAAGTTCGTCAAGGGTATAACAAAATTATAAAATGTTCTTTTCTTGTTTTCTTGAAATATTATCTATTAGTCTCATATTGGTTTTTTCTTTCTGTCTTTCTTTCTTTTTTTTTTAATTTTTTTTTTTGTATTTCCTATATTTAATGTAATACCAAATAAATGTTGTTAAATATTTTTCAAACAAAAAAAAGTTAAAAAATTTAGGAAAGTTTCTACTTTGCGGAAAATATCAGTTTTCATTAGAAGGTGTTATTGATTTTTTAATATAAAACTTATTTAATGTCTTTAACAAAATTAAAGCCATTGAATCCTTTTTATAAATAACAACATGTTTTTAAACAAATAATTTAAAATAATTTTAGAAAATATTTCCACCATGAAATTAATGGCGTTAAATCTTTTATATTCATAATACACATTTAATATAAACTAATATTATTAAAAAAGAAAGTTTTTAATTTTTAAAACTCTCTGGATGTAGCTTATACAATTACTTTAAATTATATTAGTCATTCTCCCTGGATTCACATCGGTGGTTTTAAAATTTTGTGAGGAGTTTTGAGGCAATATCATATATAAAATAATATAATTAAACAATTCCTACCATAGAAACTATTTTATACCTTCGATTTCAAAGGTTTTATGGACATTTATTGCATAAATAATTAGTTGTAATTAATTTTTTTCAATTATTAATATTATTAGTAATATAAATAAAACTTAAATGTTATAAAAAAAATTAAAATTGTTCTTTGAAATGTTGAGATTATACATCTAAACAACTCCTATCATAGAAACTATTTTATACCTTGGATTTCAAAAGTCTTATGTACATTTACTGCATAAATAATTAAGTGTAATTAATATTTTTCAATTATTAATATTATAAGTAATATAAATAAAAACTTAAATGTTATAAAACAAATTAAAATTGTTCCTTGAAATGCTATCGGAGTAGATTATACATCTACTTTAATAGTATGTATAGATTATTTCAAAATTTGTCCAAATAAAAACAAACTTAAATTCTTATCTGAACAATGACAAACTAAATTCTACTTGAATGATCAATTGAATTATAAAGGTAAGAAAACTATGACAAACTAAATAGTAACATTATAGATACATAAAAACATACATTTTTGTGTCTAAAACAAAGTTATACCAAGAAAGAGAATTATATGAATTGTTTGAAAAGAGAACCCAACTTTAAAATTCGTCATTCATTTTCATTAAAATTTGGCCAATATGAACACCACTATCATTTAATTTCAGTTATTTTAATTTGTTCGTTTTCTTCTAATATACCATTTTCACCTTCTTTTATTTTTAAAAAAATACTCACCAAAATGTATATCATGCGTTGAGATCGTGAGTGGGAACATATGAGGAATATCGGATTAACTATTTTGGTTGTTTTGTATTTGTGGCACTATCAACCGTATAATTCATTGTTTCATTTTGTAAATGTGCAATGTTATTTATTTATTTATTTTTATATATGTACCCCTTGAACACCCGAATTTAATGTAATAATTTCCACTTTTCATAAATTATTTGTTTTAATTGGAATGTCTTATTATATATTTAATGTTAAACCAATTTATTGCCCTTAACCAAATTAATCCAATTAAATCTTTTCTAATAACAATAATTAATTTACAGCAGCAGGTTTTATAAATAACATCCTTTGATTGGAATTCATTATATTCACTTAATCATAATTATAAAGTTCCTCAAATGAATTGCCGGGGTCGTTTGGCATTATTGCAAATTTTTGTTTTTTGTTTTCAATTGCATGTTTTGGAAGCAAAACTATGAAAACATGTTTGGCAGCTTATTTTTGTTTTAAAAAATTTTGGCAATAATCCTCATGTTTCTAAAAAAACAGAAAACAACAATTTTAGAGGTAGTTTGGCATTATTGCAAATTTCTGTTTTTTGTTTTCAATTTCAAGTTTTGGAAACAAAACTAAGAAAACATGTTTGGCAACTTGTTTTTGTTTTAAAAAATTTTAACAAGAATCCTCATGTTTCTAAAAATACAGAAAACAACAATTTTGTGGTTTCAACTGTTTTGGAAACGTTTTCAAAACTCTTCCTTCCACCATGAAACCTTTCCTCTTCTACTCATTTCTCTCTCTCTCTCTCTCTCTCTCTCTCTCTCTCTCTCCCTCTTTTAATTTTTAATTCCTTTTAATTTTTAATTTTTATTTTTGTAAAAAATATCATTTTTTTACAAATTAATAATAATAATTTTTAAAAAAATATTTTTAAGAAAAATATTTATAAATATTTATTTTTTTGGCTTGATATTTTACAAATTAGTTTATATGGTATAAAAAACTTATACTTTTAGAAATTATTTGTGAAAATCATTGTTTGACCCTTGATTTTTATAAACTATGATATAACATGTAATATATATATATATATATATATATATATATTGAAAAAGTATTTGTAAAAATCTATTATTTGAGGTATTAACTTTTTATTTGATCTAAAAAAAAAATTATGACTATGTCTCTATATTACCCCCTCTGCCTTTTATTTTTATTTTTAAAAAAAAAATTGGATGGATCTAATTTTAATATATATATATATATATATATATATATATATATATATATATTAAAATTTTTAAGGCAAACAGTGAAATATTTTTTAGTTTCAAATGGTGCAAGTTTTATGATATATTTTTTACCCATATAATTTGGGGTGAGTAAAAAATCCAGATCTGATGATATGATCCGTTATATGATCTTTTAACCAGAATTTTTTGGGTACTCGATCCGAAAAAAAGGTTGGTGACAATGCCCCTTGCATGCGATGAGCAAATGCACGGGTTTGTCGAAGTAATAAATTCCAAATTAGTGGGGTATCGTATCCATACTGAATAGAGAATAAAAATACTAAAATTGCTACTTAACCAAACGAAGATGAATAATGATTGTGTTAATAAAGTGTAATGTAAGCAGAAACTAAAGAAACAAGAACAAGAGGCCCAAGTAAGTGAGGAAAAGCAATCGATAGAAGTTGGGCACTCAGACAATGCTCCCCCTAGGACTAACGTTTCAAGTGCAAGACCTACTATTATGCTTCCTAACTTATACTTAATGAGTCGTGGAAATCTTAAAGCACATGGCCCTAAACCTAAGGTCAACCGTGACTAACTCTACACTATGTCCCGACAGAGAAATCGCTCAGTCTCAACACCTCATATTGTGCAAAGTTGCATGGAGTTCTTGGGATTCCAACTGATAAACCCTATTCCTATGTATAGATCTAACCTTTTGGTCTAGGCGAAAGATCCCAAGTCACAATTAAGCCCCAGATACTAAAAACAAGTAATCCATAAAAAAAAACCCCCTCAGTAGTCGTATTAATGGTCTTGTGGAGTAGCCTCGTTTTCTCCGAAGGTCCCCTTGTCCAACCTAGGGCACACCTCGCCGAATTGATGCCGACGAAAGCTCCCCCAATAACCTTCTTCCAAGTGAAACGTGGTGTTGAATCCGTCGAACTACTCCAAAGACTTGACAAAATCCTCTCTAAACCCTAGCCGATGGCCTCCCAGAAGATGGAGAAAAGTTGGAGAGAAGGGTGAAAGATTCCTCTCAAAATCGGGTTGAACCACGACTTAAATAGGGCTGGAATCGGGCATCCACATGCCCCTGTGGATTTTTCACACAGGCCTGTGGAATTTCCACACGGGCGTGGGGCATTTCCACAAGCTCGTGTGAATTCTCTAGGAACCTAACTTTCGGCATTCTGTGAACAGTAACTGATACAGTGTATTACTACATTGATTTGCTACCGGGGTGGTAGCTTTCACTCATCCCATGAGATAGCTCTTTTTTTCATTAGGGCATAACTATTATCCGACTTATGAGAGTAGCTTTATACTTCATAGGTGGTAGCTTTTTCCACCCCCAATGCACAACTAAACAATCTATCCTTTTCTTTTTCCATTTTTTTCAGCAAAATAGAACATGAAACAAAACTAATTAGTCTCTTGAACACCGAACTTGAGTTTTCAAAAGAGTTTCAAGATTGAGTGGTGCACAAATATTAATTGTGCAAAAATTCCTAGAAATTAAAAAAAAAACTAGAGCATGAGAGCATTCAATGTTAAAATTTCTTCTAAACTCAAGAATAGAAACATTGCAACTATGGTGAACCACCATTGGCTATGTGAGCATGTATGTCAATCAAAACTTGTGTAAAAGACATGTGCAAAGTGAACTCCCCCCACACTTGTACATTGCCCTCAATGTACACATGCAAGAACAATAGAAAGTATAGAAATCAAGTAAATATGTGGGAGTAGGCAATTGAAACAATACTCCCTTGACTCCTAATGTTGCATTTGATGGAACTAAATCCTTGGGAGTAAACTTCCAATGAGTTGTGAAGCACACACAACCCACATTGGCCATGCCCATGACTAGTTCTCAATTCCTATATTGACAAGACCATCTGCACGCATACACAAGGGGGTTCAGGGAATCTCAATAAACAAAAATATCTCGAATATATAAAAGATAGAGCAATGAAATACAACTCGAGATAAAAAGTAAAATATAAACTCAGAAGGAAGATCTTTTTTGAGTATACAAGTCCAACAGATACTACAAAAGTAAAATACGAGAAATAAAAGAAATAAAAGAAAAGATGCCTCAAGCGTCGGTGTCATCTGCGATCGGCTCTGCTGTTGGTGCTGCTGGAGAGTCAGAGGGGTCCTCGGTCTCGTAATGAAAGGTGAGGACACGTCGTGCTCGAGTAACTGCTGTAAGGTGTCGAAACGCACCATCACCTCTGCGTGCTGTGTAGCTTGCGTCTCGTGAACCTTAGTGATCTCGGTCCGTAGCACCCCTACCGCACTCTCGAGCCTCTTAAATCGATCATGGGCTCGAGATGGTGAAAACATGCTCATTGAAGGTGGCTCCTGTGCTATAAGGGGTGCCTCAGTCTCCACATGCTCTGGCCGAGGCTTTGGAACCGGCTGAGAACCCTCTATAGCGTTACCTTCTCCCTCGGCTATCTCAGGGGTAAGCGTGATCAAGGCATACACTCCTGGGTGACACCTGCGAACCATCCCCATCAACCTCATAGTCTCTATACCTAGGGGAGCAAGTATAGTCGCTTTCTCGGCTCCTTGGATCGCGTCAAGTAAACCTATACCGATGACTAGCCTTGTGATGTAGGGACCGGAGAAGGGGGCATCGATCCTGGCATACTGCCCCTGATGTCGTAGATACTCTGCAAGGATGTGTTCCAAGTGTATCGGTGTGCTCTGTACCATAGAGTATAGATATAACAGCTCCTGTCGGTATAGCACACCAGTACTGTCGCCACGGCCGTTCTCTGACCTGCTTAGAACTACGTGAAGGTATCTGTAACTCGACCGGGAAAGACATGTGGGCTTAGAAACCCTTGACTCATACTGCCCCTGTCCACACAATGCTTTGCATGTGCGCTGCGGTATCAAACTCCCAGGATAATCTGTATGCAACCGCTCATAATCCTCTGTGCCTATGTAAGCGATTTCATATAGCCCCAGCCAGATCAGAAACTGAGTCACACTCATACTATAGTACTGTCTGAGGGCTCAAAACTGTATAGCGCCTATGTTGTCAAAACTAGAATACGAGCGGTCAAACTCGAATGATACTAACACCTCGAGCGTCAATGTACAAATAGCAAGGTCTCTAATAGACAATAAGCGTCTCCAACTACCCACAGATAACAACTCCTCCACCTCATCTGCCATGTCTCCTGCTAACTGAACTTCCCTGAGAGCGCTCACGTCAAGGAATCTAGTCTAACCGAACCTAAGTCTCCATAATCGCTCAAATCAAGCTTGGTGCTCAGGAATAGCGAACTCTATGTGCTCTATCTCAAGAGAATGCTCTCTGGGACGTTTGCTGGCTGTAATCTTTGGCCTAGGTGCCATATCTACAAGAATTTAAAAGAAATCGATCAGATTGGATCACAGGATTAATGCTGCAGAAATCCACACGGTCGTGTGGAAATTCTACACGCCCGTGTGGATCCACGGGGCGTGAAAGCCACACGGGGGCATGATAAAACTCCAAACAATACATCTTAAAAATCGTTTCTAACTCTTTCCAAGCATGCATGACCCATCTAATTGTAGTAACAAATCAACATTCATCATTCTAACAGATTAAAATCAAGTATGATGAAGAAAAGAGAGAATAAAGGTTTATCGACCAGATGAAATTAGAAACTTTGAATCCGGCCAGAAAACTCGAGTAAACCTCTCTAAATCAATGATGCAAGGTTGGGAAAGGGGTTAGGAGTGTTCTCTGAGCAATTGGGAGTGTGAGAATGAAGAAGAATGAAAGGATTTTAAAGAAAACCCGCGTCTCTTGGAATTCTGCACATCCACATGGGCGTATGGAAATTACCCACGCCCATGTGACCCCACAGGAGATACCCACAAGGGCTGATGCACGCCCCTGTGTGCTCTCAGGATAACACTAAATGCTTTTGAACGCAACCACATGGGCGTGCGGAAATTACCCACGTCCGTATGCTCGTTCCATAGGGGCAAACGCAAGCCCCTGTGGCTTCTCTATCCATCCGAGAAAAATCTATAAGTGTTTCACACGCCCATGAGGAAATTCCACACGGGCGTGGACCTTCACAGGACATGCTCATAGGGGTACTCGCATGCCCCTGTGTATTCTCATGATGGAAGAGAGCTCTTTCGCAGAGATCCACACGAGCGTGCGAAAATTACCCACGCCCGTGTGTTTGTCACAGGGTCATCCACAGGGTTGAGTCCACGCCCCTGTATTTTCTAGGGAAAAATCTCTAAGTCTTTGTAGGATAACACACGCCTATGTGGAAATTACCCATGGGCGTGGACCGTCACAAGGTCATTTACAATGGCGAGTCAATCCCCCTTTGTCCTCTCAGGATGAGCTCGCAATAGAGACCCACGGCCGTGTAGAAATTCCACATGGCCGTGCGTTTTCTTTGGATGCCTTAGAAAACTCCGCAGGCTCTATAGAAAATTCCTGAACATATAAATACACTCAGAGCCTTCCTTATCATACAAAGTATATGAGGGAAAATTATGAAAAACTCGCTTAAATGATCAACAACTTCGCCATAAACATTTAAGCACATGATAACACAAAAATGTCCACGAGAAAATCAAAGCAATGGCATCTAAAAATCAAGACACCAACACTTAAAGCCTTATTTATGCAAACACTAAAATAAAAACTTAGAAAAATAGTGAAAACTTGGGTTGGCTCCCAAGAAGAGCTTGTTTAATGTCACTTTGTTCGACGTACCTTGTCTTACCTCACGGGGGTTGATAGATGAAGGTTCCCCTCTTACCCATGACTTGGAAGCATGATGAAGGTTCCCCTCTTACCCTTGAAGGTATAGGGGGAGTTATCGAGCTTGTTACTACTTAAGGGTTTGTCACCCTTGTTTTGTTCTTGCACATCTCTAACAGCCTTGGGGCATTTCTTGTGGCGTCTCCTCGCTCGCTTTATCTTCTGGAGCATCTTCTTCACGATTCCCAAAGTAGATGGTATCTTCTACTCTATACCAAGCATCATCACCTCTTCGTTCTCCATTTCTTGGTCTAGCAACCCCACGTACGGGTCCGTATTTAATATTTCCAGCACATATTCATCGATTAGTTCATTGGTAGTGTGAAGAAAATAAAGAGTGTCTTCAAAGTCTAGAGAATGTCGCATGGCTTCGGCAAGGCAGTATGTGAGCTTGTCATCTCCAACCCTCAGTGTCAACTCCCCACCGTCCATGTCAATAAGTGCCTTAGAAGTACGCAAGAGTGGCCTTCCAAGTATCAAAGGAACATCTGCATCCTCATCGACATCCAACACTACAAAGTCTACAAGAAATATGTACATATCCACCTTGATAAGTACGTCTTTAATGATTCCCCTTGGATGTCTCACTGTTTGGTCTGCCAATTACAATGCCATCCGAGTGGGCCTAGGTTCTCCCAAGCCTAGCTTCTGAAATAATGAGTATGGCATGACGTTGATACTAGCCCCCGAATCCACCAATGCCATCTCTTCACCCAAATTGCCAATGTTGCACAGAATCACAAAGCTTCTGGGGTCTTTCTTCTTGTTCGGCATATTCTTTTGCAACACTGCCGAACAAGAGGCATCTAAGATCACCGAAGCACTATCCTCTAACTTCCTCTTGTTGGTCAAAAGATTTTTCAAGAACTTGGCATATCAAGGCATTTGAGAGAACGGCTTCACAAAAGGAATGTTGATGTGCAATTGCTTGAATAGACCCAAGAACTTCCTGTATTGCTCATCATTTTGGTCGTTCTTCAATCTTGAAGGATTCGGGATTCTCGGCTTGTAAGGTGGGGGTGCCACCTTCTTCTCTTTGTTAGCACTCTCCTCAACCTCCACGACCTTGGGTGCTTCAACATTGGTCTTCTCACTTGGAAGCCTACCCTCAATCTCATGACTACTTCTCAAAGTGATCACCTTCACATGTTCTCTCGGATTAGTCTCGGTATTACTCGGCAAGCTTCCTTGTCATCTCTCCGATAGAGACTTCGTAATTTGCCCAACTTAGTTTTCCAAATTGTGTAATGAAGCGGTATGGTTGAGAAGTGTAGCCTCGACCAATTGGAACTGTGTATCCGATGAGTTTGGCCACTTTCTTCTTTTCCCTTGCATTCCATTGGTAGCTATTCATGGCCATTTCCTCTACCAACCGGCAGGCTTCTTCATGGGTCTTGTTCCCCATTGTACCTCCAGCGGCGGCATCTAGAAGTTGTCTTATACTTGGATTCAACCCGTTGTAAAAAGTTTGAATGATCATCCATTCATGGAAACCATACTGTGGACACTTCCGCAAGAGGTCCTTGAATCACTCTTATGTCTCAAACAAGGATTTAAGCTCCATCTTAACAAATGATGATATTTCATTACGAAGCTTCGCCGATTTCGCTGGAGGGAAGTACCTTGCAAGTAAAAGCTTTGACCATTTCATTCCATGTCGTGATGGATGCTCATGGTAAAGAGTGTAGCCAATGCTTTGCTCTTCCTTTTAGAGAGAATGGGAAAACCATCAATCTTATAGCATCATCTGTAACACCGTTAATCTTCAGCATGTCACAAACATCCAAGAAGTTTTCAATATGGTTGTTTGGATCCTCATCAACCAAACCATTGCACTGCGCTGACTGTTGTATCATTTAGATGAATGCTAGCTTTAGCTCAAAGTTCGGAGCTGGAATCGGTGACCGCACAATGCTAGATTGTGTCCCCAATACTGACGGTTTGGCGTAATCAGAAAGTGTTCTCTGTTGTTTATTATGTTCTGCCATGTTGTCAGACTCTTCAACTTCCACTTCAGCTAGATTCGATGGTTCTTGCACAGGTTCTTTACCCTTTCTTCTGAGTGTACGTTCAAGTTCAAGATCACCTTCAATTATATCGAAGGATTTCCTCGGGTTATAACCTGGAGCTGCACCAAAATAAAGAAAACAAATCAGAACGATGATAGAATAAGAAGATGTGAAGTAGAATGAATGATGAATGGCTAAGATAACAAAGTGCAAAGTATCTCTAAACGCCTATTCCCAGCAACTGCGCCAAAAACTTGACAATGCCCCTTGCGTGCGACTCGCAAGTGCACGGGTTTGACGAAGTAATAAATCCTAAGTGAGTAGGGTATCGTATCCACAGAGAGTAGGGAATAAAAATTTTAAAATTGCTACTTAACCAAGCGAAGATGAATAATAATTGCATTGATAAAGTGTAATGTAAGCAGAAATAAAAGAAAAAAGAACGAGAGGCCTAAGTAAGTGAGAGGAAAGGCAATCGATAGAAGTGGGGCACTTAGACAATGCTCCCCCTAGGACTAATGTTTCAAGTGCAAGACCTACTATTATGCTTCCTAACTAATGCTTAATGAGTCGTAGAAATCCTAAAGCATACGGTCCCAAACCGTGACTAACTCTACACTATGTCCCGGCGGAGAAATCGCTCAGTCACAACACATCACACTGTGCAAAGTTGCATGGAGTTCTAGGGATTCCAAGTGATAAACCCTATTCCTATGTATAGATCTAACCTTTTGGTCTAGGCGAAAGATCCCTAGTCACAATTAAGCCCAGATACTAAAGTAACTTCAACGCTTCACTCTATTGCTCGCGCAACTAATCCCAACAGAGTTCATCCTTTAGTTCTTCACTCTATTGTAATCGCAAAGAACTCTAGGAATTGGAGGTAGGATAAATCACACCGGAGGGGAAAAGAGATGCTCTGCTACCTCTCGACTCACCCTCTTAACCCTCTATAATCTAGCTTTATCTAACCCTCATGGCGTGTCACCCATCCATAAAGGTTACCAAGATGAACTCTTAACCCTAGTGTCACTCTAAGGGAGAAATCATTCAACAAGCATTCAAGATGGAAACTCAATTAGAAACATCAATTAAGGAAGGCATAATAAAAGGTCAAAGAAATATTAACATCCTAGGGTTTATAAAATCCAAGTACCCACTAGGGGGTTTAGCTCTCCATGGAGCAAGATACAATCAATAATGAAATTGAAACTAAAAACAAGTAATCCATAAGAAAACCCCCTCGGTAGTCATGTTGATGGTCTTGTGGAGTAGCCTCATCTTCTCCAAAGGTCCCCTTGTCCAACCTAGGGCACACCTCACCGGATTGATGCCGATGAAAGCTCCCGCAATAACTTTCTTCCAAGTGAAGCGCGATGTCGAATCCGTGGAACTACTCCAAGGACTTGCCAAAAGCTTTTCTAAACCCTAGCCGACGGCCTCCCAAAAGATGGAGAAAAGTTGGAGAGAAGGGTGAAAGATTCCTCTTAAAATCAGGCTGAACCGCGGCTTAAATAGGGTTGGAATCAGGCATCCACACGTCCTTGTGGATTTTTCACACAGGCCTGTGCAATTTCCACACGGGCGTGGGGAATTTTCACACGCCAATGTGGATTCTCTGGAAAAATGATTTTCGGCCGGCTGTGAACAATAACTGCTGTAGTGTATTACTACATTAATTTGCTATAGTAACCTGCTCAAGTACTCCTCTAAAATACTCCTAATTCCACACTTTTCATCGAGACAACATAAATGGGCACACGTTTATGCCATAGACTGTAACTCTTTTTCAATCGAAGGCCTTATTGGTGAAGATCTTGCTATCAATGCACAAGTCGGGATATGCAAATGTGCTGCCTTCGTGCCCCTCCAACTCATTGTAATGACTTGAATACATGGAGGTTGGCACACATTCACGTATCTTAGAGCCCCACTTGTGTCGTCACGTTTGTTCCTTACAAGATTCCACCAAATAGTGCGTTCACGATCTACTTTTGGCTTCTTTTCTTAATACTTAGCTTCACAACTCTACATGCGCAAAAGAACACAAATACACATGTATTAGCGCTTAAACCTGATAAAAGTAATGCTCATCGTAAGGAAAGAACACTTCGCATTCTTAACACACAAGAACTTATCAGTTGGGTACCCGATCCGAATTTTTTAGATGAAAACTAGGTCAGATCCGGGTCTGGAGAAATTAAAAATTGGGTAACCAAATCTAATCCGGTTTTTAATTTTTAGTATATTCTTATATATAGATACATAATAATTTTAAATTTTATATGGTCTAAAAAGTTAAAAAAAAATTCAAATCCCTCATATCTAAACCCTTTAAGAGTTATATATATATATAACTATATAAGTGTATAACTCTTTAAGTTATTAGATTAGGTATTTGAATATTTTCTTTTTTACTTTTAGCCCTTGTAAAAATTAAATTTATTAATACACACACACACACAGATATATATATATATATATATATATATATATATATTAATAAATTTAAATTCTACATAGATTAAAAGTAAAAAAGAAAAAAAAAATCCCAAATACCTACCTCCCAGTCCCCAATGGCCATCACCCCGCCTCTTCTCTCAAGCCTCCATCCAAACATCTCCTCTCTTTAGCAACCAATGCTCATTATTGATGAGATGCTTGATGCTTAAGAAGGTTTTTTTTAATGACTAAGATTGATAAAACTCTTGATTATTTTTGTTATGACTTTTGTTGCGTGGAGAATAATATAAGAGTTTAATGCTCTTTATAAGTTATAAGGTTTCATATTCGTTTTTTATGTAATGTTGTTATATAAAACAAATCCATGGAGTAGATAAAACTTTAATAGAATCCAGATATCCGATATCCGATCCGGTTTAAATCAAGTACCCGATTCTTGGTACCCGGTTTAAACTGGGTCGGATATGGGTCGAGTTTTTGCCGATCTGGAAAAGCTGGTATCCGATCCGGTTTTAAAGCCATGGATGATGAATTATAGAAAAGAAGAAAACGAAGCCATTTGATGTGTGTAGGCCAGATTTTAGTAACAACGTGACCCTAGGTAAGATTACAATAATTTGCAATATATATTTATTTAATTATTTAAAAAATAATAAATTCTATAATAAAAAATACAGAAAATTAAATTATGATAATTAGAAGAAAATAAGATATTAAACTTTAAACAAAATCTTCACATAAACTATTTTATTATATAGAGAGTTGAGATTTGTCTTTAATCCGTATTTTTTTTAATCAATGTACCTGCCATGCATCCAAAACTAAATTATAACTCACTTTTCTTACTTTTTGAGATACAAAATTATCAACTAAAATTTTTATTCAAATTGAAATTCTAAATTTTTCTCAACATAAATAATGAGCAATAAATTTAATCTTTCTTCTAAAATAGTTGGTTATACAAATGTTTTTTTTAACTTTAATTTTGAAAAAAATCTTGATAATATTCTATAAGTAATCCCAGTATTTGGAAACGAGTTTAATTTTTGTATAAAACCAAGTACTTCTAGTGGTATTTTTGTATTTTCTTGAAAAACTTCTTTTAATAATTTTTACTTTGAAAATTACTCTAAACCATCAATATCAAAGTGTGTTGTATTTTAGAAAACTTTTAAGATTGAGCAACATATTTTTAATCAATTATCATGTAAGAAAACCAAAAATAAATTCATATATTTGAATTGCTCAAATCTGTTCTTAATGGAAGAAATAGCTTGATCAATGACAAAGGGAAATAATTAATCCTTAGTAAATGTGTTTTCTCATTGATATTATTTTCCTCAAATAGTTTATTTCCTCGAATTATCCTTTTTTCATGAAACACAAGTTCTTATTTATTTGAATAGATATTTTGATAGATGAAATTAAAGTTTCCATAAATCCATTTTCTCTATTTTTTAAAAATGCAAGAATACCTTTTAATTGCTCAATAGTAATATCAATTTGCATGTCTTTAGCTTACAACATTTTACTAAAAATGCTGGAAAACAAGGAATGACTATACCAAGTAATCATGCTCACCAAAAATTCAAAGTTTTTTTAGGTCATATATAGGCAAAAAATTAACCTCACTACTTCTTTAAGGATCATCAATTGTTTTCACTAACTCATATAAGGCTTTCCTAACAAGTTTGTGACAATGACTTAACAATTAACATAAAAGTATGATCTTTTAAATCTTTTCATTTTGTTGTGGAAGATGAAAATATTGAATAAATGTGCAATGAAACTCAGGGTAAAAATCTTGAAGGGCCACCAAACTATGGTCAAATATCAAACAAGTACTGATCATCAATTTGTTTCTGTTTAGTTACCATACTTTGATTTGGCTTCAATGGGAAGGAACTTTAAGATTTCCAGTGAAAAATTGTAGACGTGGATGTCGGAATAATCACATGGATTTTATTTTCACACACCAAATAATGATGTGGAAATGCCAGCTCATTGTGTTTAAGCCACATCATCCCTTAAGACCCATGTCAGCCCTTTTCTCTTTTCCCCTTCTTCTCTTCTTAGTCTTCTTCTTCTTCATTTGAACCAGGTAGAGAACTCTAACGTGATAGAGAATTACAGTAGTTTCACCTGCCAAGAGTGAGGCCTAGCTCTCCAATATCAACATCATTGGTCGGACGGAGCACAACTTTAGATACACAAGCCTTAAGCCCCTTTCCCTCTCTTTGTCTCGTGCTTTTATCTCTCTATTTCTTTGCTTCACCACTAATGCCTTTCTAAGTTCAATTTTTTTCATGTGAATGTTGTAATTAGAGTTCCCTTGTAGAGGGCTCCTTTGAAAATAGAGTCCTAGAATTAGTTAGCCCAATAGCCCTATTTGCAGAAGGATAGTTTCATTGTAGAGGGTTGCGAATGATGTAACAAGGTTTTCTTTTTATTATTTTCAAAATAAAGAACGCATGTGATGAATAAAATGATGAATTTGTAAAGAAGTATATCAATATTTACAAGCCCATTTGTAAAAGCTCCTTAAATATTCAAAGATAGACTTGAAATCTGGAAGCCAAAGTGTACATTAATATGAATTTGTATAAATCAAACCCTGTTGATTCACATTCAATGATTTACAAATCATTTGATTTTAAAATAAACAAAATTACACTCGTAATAGAGACAATATATAATAAATATCAAGCTTTGTTTGTGTAACATGTTTACACAATTTGCAAGTCTTGCACATAACAAGGAACATAACATTTCCAAACTTTACAAGCTTTTCTTTGCTAACATATAAGCTCTTTTATTACAAAGAAAATATTTTCAAACACTCTACAAAGATTTTTCACTAGGCTAATCTTGCTCTTCAACTTGCAACATGAAAGCTTAACCACACATACCGGGCACCACTAGAAGCAACAGACTCTTGGTTGGCGAATCCATAGTGATTCTCTTGCTAGAGCTATCTGATTGGTTCAAATGAAGTAGAAGAAGAAGAAGAAGAAGTAGAAGAAGAAGAAAATCAAGAAGAGAAGAAGGGTAAAGAGAAAAAGGCTGACATGGCTCTTAAGGGGTGATGTAAATTAAACACAATGAGTTGGCATCTCCACATCATCGTCGTCTGATATTTGAAAATATAATTCATGTGGTCATTTTGATGTCCACGTCAACAACTTTTCACCGAAAATGTTGGAGTACCCTTTTGTTGAAGTCAAATCAAAAGTATAATAACCAAAAAGAAACAAATTGAAGATCAGTATGCATTTTGATATTTGAATATAGTTTGGTGACCCAGCAAGATTTTAACCAATAAAACTCCATAATGTGTAGTAATTCTAAGCTGTGTGAGTGAGCTTAAAGATGGAAGTGCACTTGTTGATCTAGAAACAATAGTGTGCTCAAGAGCAAAGCCGATCCAATAATGAAATTAAGTACTAGATATTATCTCTTTTCCTTTTTATTTAGCTGAACAAAGTGATATTCAAGTTTCTAACAAGAAAACAAACAAGAACTATGAATATACTTCAAAGATCACAAACAAGTATCAAGAAAAGATCAACTTTATAAGAAAGGTGGTTGGAACAAGGATCCAGTTGGTTGTTAAGTGTGGATGACTTCTAATTTAGAAATTAATCTTGAGGCTAACTCTTCCTGATCATTGGTTGGCCACAGGGTTTCTTACATAAACTAGCCCTCATCTATAAGTGACTAGCCCCTAAACATAGTGAGGCAAATATTTCGCACATTCCTTTGCATGAATGAATTAGATTTCATGATCCTTGCTACTAGGTTATCATAGTTCAGAGAGTTCTTATCATTCTAACACTAAGAAATGAGTTCAAACTATTTCAATTGTTGAAGATCACTCACGCACTCAAGTTCCTGCTAATTAAACTTGTATAGACAAATTCAGGCTCTAGATAATTGAATTTGTAGATCAAGCAGTGCCATAATTGAATCTCAATATCAATTGATGAGTGCATAATATACACATTTTCATATAATAAATACATGCAGTTTTCTTGTCCTCTTGCAAGTTTTTCCCTATTTTAGTTGCCGATCAGGTATTTTGTGCTTTGTTGTGCAAGTAAAGAGGTTTTGAGATACAAGAATAAAAATCAACATTCCAAAGAAGAACACGGCCCAAGCTCGGGCCATTCTTAGGCATGTAGATTATAAGAATTTAGAAAATTGATAGCACGACTTCTATATGGTCTCCTTCTTTAGAAAGTGGCTATGCTTTACAAAGCACGAGCATGCTCCTTGGCCATGCTGATTACTGGAATTTCAAATTTTTAAAGATTCTAGTTCTGAGTATCTCAAGTAATTAGGATGGGTCAAGCACACCCAAAGCATGGCCATGAACTATCTTTTGCTTGAAGTTTAGAGCCTAAGGAGTTAGGTTTTGTGGAGGATTTTTTTGGTGCGTGTTTCATACACTACTTTGGTTTTAATCTGAAGTTGAAGATAACCACTCAAGGACTTCATGCAGCTCCTTTAGCCCTTTGGGTTCAAGATTGTAGCATTTTTCTTTTCCAATCTCCGAGTCTCCATCACCATCCATTGAGGGAAGCTTGAGGGAGTTTTACTATGATCTGAATCTTGCCTTTGGATTTTTATCGTATTTAGATTTTCTATAACACGAGAGCCTAAACCTTCATCGGTGCCTCAGGCCATGAACTTTAAGATATTTGTATTTGGTTTTCTTTATTATATTGGCCATTGAGATTTCTTGTAAATCTCCTATGTTGCTTTCATGCTTGTGATTTGCTAATGTGAAAGCCATAGATTGCATATCTGATTGACATGATTAGGATTGATAAATCAATCATAATATGTCACTACACATAGAAGATGGAGATTAAGTGCACGCCTAGAGTTAAGGTGTATGGTGTGGAATTCTCTGGATTATTGTTAAACCTAACAGAGAGATTCACTGCGATCTTTAATGCAATCACAGAGCAATCATCATTGTCATATGTGACTAGGGTTCATAGCTTGGACCAAATAGGATCAACTATTTCAGCAATCTCCACAGTCCAAAAACACTCAATCATTAACTAGCATAGAAAATCATTTACTTAAATGTCTTGAGGGATCACGAATGAGGTACGTCCTATCTCTCTATCTATTCTTACTTCACCATCTTTAGTCTTCACTTTCTCTAATTTTCCCAATTATGTCTAGCAACATCAACCACCTTTATCTGCTAAATAATAGAGGAGCAATCAATACTAGGAGTGCTGGTCCTTATGGATTTGACTACCCGATATTCAGGTACACTTTACTACTTCATACCACCTGCACACTTGGGTTGTAGACACAAGGGGCATATCATCAGTCCGAATTAGATAAATAGAAAAGAAGTCAAGAATTCAAATACAACCAAATTTCATCAAGTCCAAGTACCAAGAAGGTCTAACCACTCATGAATGAAAGTTTCATACAAAATTCAACCAAAACAAAAGAAAACAAAGGTTTCATGCAAAACTTCCTCGAATTCTTGATATAGAGATGGTGAGATGACTTGATCTTCTCCTCTAATTATCCTCTAGATCTCCACCTCTCACTACAACACAACTTGCTTTTACAGGCGTAGGATTTAAGAAAATTATTATATTTCCCATTAAATTTAACTTTTAAGAAACAAATATGACATGTGTCTCTATATATATAAATGTTTTCTTCTAATTAGTATATATTTTTTAATTATAATAATAAAATTCATCTAATTATTTATTGAGGCTATTTTTATATTCTTAATTGCCTCTAATAATATTGTTGCTATTAGTACAAAAATATATACCTTTTAGAGGCACATTAATATATTAATAGAGGCTTTACTTAAAGGCTTCTAATTAAAGGTCTTTCAACATCGAATTTTGAGATTAACAGAAATTTAATTTAAAGGCTTCCAATTAAGGAATTGAAGAATCAAATTTAAAATTATCAGAGGCTTTTCTTTAGTCTCTATTATAGGCCTTTTAGAGACAAAAAAAATGTCACAATTAATTATTAATTAGATAATGAAACATACTTAACTACCTAATTTCTTTTTCCTTAAAGGAGTTATTATCAACTTGTGAGCCAATGGGAAAGACTCAAATTCTTCATAATTTAGACAATTTTTACAAACTTATGTTTTCTAAATTAAAAAAAGTATGAGAAATACAACACAATTTGGAACTTATGTTTAATAAAATAAATTAGACATAAATTAAATTATTAATGATTGTGAATGAAGAAGAGCTAAGAAGCCATCCAAGAAAAACAATGAATTGCTAAAGTTTTCACAAGGTTTACAAGTTTCTAAAGCTGAAGCAGGCTTTAACCCAAAGAAAATTAAGGGATAAATGTTGAGAACTTCAAACTAAGTTGAACTGGGGTCAATTATGTATTAATAAATAATTTATATTTAAATCATATATATTACTGAAAAATAATGAAGATATAAAAATTACTTTTATATTAAATTAAATTGAAAATTTTCTTTATTTAATAAATTTTAGTTTAACTTTTTAAAAAAATTTGAAGATCTATATGTTATAATCTAATAAGTTATCACTATTATTATTTTGAAACAAATAAATCTTAATTTTTTAAAATTATATTTTTAAATTTAAAACTAAAAAAAAAGATAGATTTCAGATGTGTTTGGGATTGATTTAAATTTTAGAATTTTAAACAGACTTGGGTTTGATAATTATATTTTATTTTTTTACCAGGCCAAGTGGAATCTCAATTTTCTTATTAATGAAGGTTTGGCCAGTAAAAAATAGTGATATTGTAAAACTTTGAGAGGACTTTTACTTTGGCAAGGCAAATATTGAGAAGTTAATTGGACAAGCATTCCTTATTTAATTAAATCACCTGAACAAAATATGAACCAAGCTTGAGTTAACATGTTAATTGTTGAACCATTGGGGATGATATGGTTAATTAGTGAGTTTCAACCTACATAGTTGTAAAAGGAAAACCGAACTGCCTTAGCATATGGGCCCGGTTTAAATGGGTTGAATTGCTCAAGTGGCCCACCTATTCCTGCATACATTAAATGGGTCAATTTGCATAATTAATGTATTATTTATTGCAATAATTAAACGCTAAAGTAATCCTCGTAATGAGAGACACATATCTAAAGGAAATCCTACCGGATCAGATCATAGCCATTCATCAGATACATAATTTGTTGTAAACATAGAGTTTTAATAGGCAACATTATCCTAATCATCAAACAAAAAGACATATCTTGAAGCAACAACAATGGTTTCAGATCATTTCCCATTTCCAACACATCTATAACTTTATATATCCAGCCTTCTCATCGGCCTAGAAACCCATTTCAATTTTTGATATCTAGAGAGAGAAGGGGATGTCGACATGATTGATGTTTGTAGTTCTCCCTTGTGAAGGTCATTGTTTAGTTACGATCTCAACCTTCTCTTCATCTTTGTCCTAGCTCCTTATGAGATGTTTCTTTCTTGTTATTATCATTTATGGTTTCATGGAATTTTATATACTTTAATAATACTATTGAATCTTGTGTTTTTTCCTTGCTCAATGATCAAGTGCTAGATGGTATTTTGAGATTTAGATTTTTGGAAATGATACATCTTCATTGTTTTCTTGAATCTCATGTTGTTTTCTTGCTTGATGACACAGTTCTAGATGGTATCCTTAGATTTGGATATTTGGAGATGGTGTGCGATCTTGATGTGAGATTTCTAAAGTTTATACTCATTTGGATCTTACTGAAATAGTGAAAACCCTAATTCTATCAATTGTTCTTGAGGGTTTTTGAAAATGGAGAAGTAAAATTTAGGGTTTGTACAAATTAAAAAGTAATTATCAAATTAAAGAACAACTAGATTTCTCCAAAAAATTTTTAAAAAATTTATTATGAGATTATAAAATAGTGGCTTCAATTAAATTTTATTTAAATATTATTATCAAAATATTTTATATGTTCTAAGTTTTTTTTTATTATTTTTCATTCTTCACTAGTGATTTTAAGAATCCAATAAATTATTTTAAAATATAACTTAAAATTTAAAAATTATGAGATGATTTACATAACAAACTCAGTTACTTTAAATTTAAAAAATTATGAGATGATTTAGATAAATTAACTCAGTCATATAAGGTTTTAACAAATCGGAGCTAAATCTTATCATATAAAACCATCTAATTTTGAATAATGATTTAAATAACAAACTCATTTACTTTAAATTTAAAAAATTATGAGATGATTTAGATAAATTAATTCAGTCATATAAGATTTTAACAAATCGGAGCTAAATCTTATCATATAAAACCATCTAATTTTGAATACAAGAATTAAATTAGAAAAAGAATAATTAATTTAAAAAATTCAAGATGACAGATGAAAATATTTTATAATATGTAAATAAATAATCTAAATGAAAACAAACCCACCACAAGCACGATTGAGTCCAGAGAGCACTTGTATGAAACCCTAATTTAAAATTTTGAAATCTGAATCCTTTTGTTGATCTCCTAGTGCAATTGGAGGCTGACGGATTAGGGTTTTCAAATATCCTCTTCTTTAAAGGCTGTCATCATTGACATAGAAAATTCTCTTGCTCATTTCAAGGACCAAAGTTATCACATCCTTCTATTCTTATGGGGAATTTCACAATAATTATTTTGCAATGGTTATGATTTTGTTTCCACATGTAACTGTGATTGTTTTTCATGTTTTAGGGCTAGATAATTACAAGTTTTCATCTTGGCTGCTTAATGATCATTGATTTGCAATTGTTCTTAATTGTTGAATACTAGAACTTTTTGTTGAATAGGATTTCTTTTCTCTTTGTATGAAAATTTGTTTATGTGTTTATATCCGTCATGGTTTGAGGAAAGTAACTAAAACTATAAATTATTCGATAGGTTTAAAAGGAAATCATGTTACTCTTAATTATTTGTAAGTTTTAATCATGCATTTCAACTGAAATAGCTTTTTAGGTTAAATTTAAATGAACAATGCACTATGCCTACCCTAAAGTGGATGGTATTAACTCATAAACCATGTAATGTCATTGTAAGGGATGTAGCTAAGGGTAGGCCAAAGGGGCCATGGCCCTCTCCTAATTTTTATAAATTGGTCCCTATTATGAGTTAAATTAGTATAAATAATATTAAAATTATATATTCAATGAAAATATAAATTTATTGTTTGGCACCTAAATTTTTATAAATTACTATATATAATATAAAATATATAAATTTAGTAAAATACTGTAAAAGGCTATTTTGCTTGGTTTCTTACAAATTGGTATGTATGATATAAAAATATATTATTAAAAAATATTTACAAAAATTAATTGCTTGGCCTAGTTAGGGGATGTAAATGGGGTGGGGATTCCCTGATTTTTAATAATATATATATATATATATATATATTGAAAATAACTCATATGATTAGTTATTTATTTTTTTAAAAATAATTCAATATGAATATAAGATTATAAGGACCAAATATGTGGGTTTCAAAAAAATATATTTCTAGTATTTATTAATAATGTTTTAGACTTTTAGACTTTAAGTAATACTAGTATTACTCCCGTGTGATGTACGAATATTTATATGAAAGATTTTTTTAAAAAAATTTAATAATTTTTTTATTTTCTATAGAAATTAAGGTAAAATTAAGATTAAATAAAATAAGCCATTTATCAACTTCAAAAATATAATATTTTTATAAAATTAATTTATTATATATTATGAGATAAAATAATAAAAATTAGTTTAAAATAATATAATTTAGTGTTATGCTATAAATATTTTAATATTATTAAAATAATATTGGTAAAATTTCTATGAGAAATTGACAAGCGTCAAATAAGGTTTTCTACTTTAATATACATATATATATATATATATATATATGATATATATATATATATATAGATATATTATATATGATAATAAAAAAAAATTTTATGTCAGGGGCGGGACGGGGGATTCCCCGACCCCGTGGGGATCCCCGCGGGGGAGTGAGTGGGGATAATTTCTACCCCGTGGGGAATTTGGAAGCGGGGAATCCCCGCCCCGTGGGAAGCGGGGATGGGGACGGGGATCCCATTCTCCACCCCGCCCCACCCCACTTACATCCCTAGGCCTAGTAGTTTTTTCTAAATTGCTATACCTCATATGAAAAATTATTTATCATAATAATAATAATATTCATCAAAACATAATGTGAAGCACTTAAGATTTTCATAAATTGGTATAAATAGTATAGAAATTATATATTTGAGAAAAATATTTGTAAAAATATATTGTTTAGCCCCCTTTAACCTTTCAACTAGTTTCATTGTAAGTTTAACTAACACCTAAAAGAACTTACTAACTTTTTTTATCTAGTCCATCTTTGGTAAATGTCTAAATACATGATATTTACATCACATATTTTATTCACTTGCATGCAAATTTCATGAATGCGATACCTGTTTAAGCCGTTTTTGTGTTATCATTTCTTGAAGATATTGAAAAGAGCATTTAGGGCTCGAGAAAGGATTTGAGAATGTTTGGGAAGCATTTCTATCTTGGTTGAAGCTAAAACACATCATATAAAAGTCCCCAAGTCCAAGAGAAGAGAAGGAAAAGGTGTGAAGACTTCAGCTAACGCCAAAGTGGGCACCCCGCAAGTCATGTGGCTCGCTTGATAACTGTGTGCTCCAGGTTGGGAACCACGCGGCCTCCATGCGGGCTGCATGGAGGTCGCATGGAGGTTGCATGGAGGTTGCATGGCCTTGGCTGGGGGGCTATATGGCCTTTACACGGGTAGCAGGGAGCCCATGTGCACACTAAATATTGTAATCAAACAATTCAACTGTTTGGCTGATTGGATAGTACAGTTAAAGTGGAAGTAATAGTCACTCTTGGGACCCCAGCAAATATGACCCTCTCGTATTCATGTGAGAGGATTTACTTCACAGCCTGTGCATTTGCGGACGGGGAGCTGTGTGCTAATTTTCTAATGACATACACCTCAACCATCAAGTTTTTGGCCCTGTTGTCGGGGGCATCCAAGATTACTAGGAAAACTCCCATCTAACTACTCTAGTCATTTTTATTTTTGCTATTAATTTGCATTTGTTTTCAGTTTTTTATTTTCTTCATTTCTAATTTGTTGTCTTGATGCGTTATGTTGTGTGCACTAATCCGCACATATACGGGTCATCAAGTAATTGTGTTTATGTGAGTAAGGTTGTCTTATCCATTGAGACTAAAGATTACTTTTACTAACTATATCCTCCTTATCTAACTAAGAATCAAGTTGTCAAGGAGTGAATTACTGATTAAGAGTCAAGATCACTATGAACTAAGGTTGAGGTTTTAAAGAAGTGATTAACCAATCAGGAGAAGGAGGTATTCGAATAAGATTTCACTTGGATTAATGAAATAAAGTAATTGCAATTAACATAGATTGAATCTAAGTGTTGTTGGACCAAGGGGATTTAAGAATATATCGAGTGCTCTCTAAAGACACCTAAATACCTAATCCTATACTATGCTAGAATTAAATCTCTTCAAATTCTACTTTCATACAATTGCAATGAGATCTAGGAAACTCTTATTTAGAAATCAGAGCTCTCACTGGAATGATTGATACGCCCCTTGTGTATCTGCAAGTGCACGGGTCGTAAAAAGTAGTAAAGTGTACCCAATGAGCGATCGGGTAGTTGATTCCACAGGGACTAGCAAGCTGTCGGTACTAGTTGTTCTTACAATATCTAGTCAGCTCAATCATTAGTGAAAGGTTCTAATCTATGAATCTAATAAGAGTAAGAGAAGAGAAGAGAAAACAAGAGAAGGTTAGATAAATCTAGTAAATAGCAATGATGGGGAGTAGCGCCCCAGATTAATCCCCTGTGCAATAAGTACTGACTCTCTTACAATGACTATTCGGTACATTCTATAAATTCTATGTGTGCTCTCAAGCCTTGTCATATATATGGTAATCAAATCGCCAAGATTTGCAACTGATATCTATGGGAATCATACACATCCAATTTTGCAACCACCTTTGGTGATGACAACTATGGCAATCAACACACGCCAAGTTCTACAATCGCATCTACGCAAATCATGCACATCTAGTTTTATGACACAAGTTTTAACATAGAAAATGATAGAACTCCAAAGCCATTGCAAAAGGGTAATCAAACTACAAATTAACACATAGGTTCATGAATCTGGGTCACCGGAGACGGTTAGCCCCTCATAGGTTTACATAATATGAAAAAGACAAAGAAAGTAATCAAATAGAAATCCATAGACTCCTTATTGCTTCTTAATCGATGCAATTGTGCTCCAAGGAACAATCCGATGGAAAAGCTTCACTCCCAATCATCCCTCTCAATCGTTGCTCTAATCTCTAGAAGGATGGTCATGAATGTCACCTCAAAGCTACCTCCAAATCTCCTAGCTGAACTTCCTTTTAAACCCTAACTTTGGGACTTTAAAAGGACTTTTTGACCCAAGTCATCCTATGAATATTTCTTGAAGTCTAGTAATCTGCATGGGTCAAAAGCATGGTCGTGCTAATACCAGCAATTAGCACTTTGGTTCTTCTTGATGCGGAATCTGCTCCAATACTTCTTCTTTTGACCCAAGACCTACTAATCTACATCTAAAATGGAAAAGATACTCAAAGTAGTACTAAAATATATAAATAAATGCTAAAAAAACCAAAATATGAATAAGAGGCATGGAAAAATATGTGTATAAAATGCACTCATCAACGATCCTAATCATTAGAACCTGAGTGACCTATCTCAAGTACACTCTATTGGTTCCATTCATCTATGGGTGATTCTAACACAAGGAATCTCTTGATATCAGTCACATAATCATAATGAAAATAGCCACTCTTATTATGTTAATCAACAAGATGAGAACATAGATTAACCCAACAATCCAAAGGAAATCTTTATTAAAAGCAATATGAAAATGAAAATATCCCAAGCTAAATAAAATCTAAATACCCAAGGATTTTAGCCTTCCATAGGGGTGATGTTCATCTCAAAACAAGTAAAGTAATGCCTCACAACAAACTCCACAGAAGAAAAAACCAATCTCAATGTCTTCAACAATGGAATCGATGTGAGCATATATCATCGCCAAGGATTGTCATTCTGATGACTTCCTCAAACTTCCTCTTTTTCCTTGACTTCACTCTAAAACCCTAGCTATCATCTAGAAAGGCCTCCGCAAAAGCTAGCCTCTCAAATACCTTTTTCAGCTTTCCTTTTTATACTCCTAGAAATTGGATAAGTACACGGGAAAAGTAGTAACTCTTTGGAAAACTTTAAAGCACTAACCTTAGGGTTGCACAGTCATGTACATGGCAATGTATCTTTTTTTTTTACCCATGTAAATCTCTGGAAAGTCCTGCTACTCAACTATAGATTCTTGTTTGCTCGTGTGTTTCTTTATATTCTTGTTGAACTTAAGCATGGGGAGTAAACAACCATGTACACAAGTGTGTTATTGGCCCTTGTGTTTCTCTTGGATTCTCCTTGTTGATGTTTGGTAGGTACATAAGCAAGTACAAAAGTGTGTACTTTGCCTGTGTATTCTTCTAAATAGTGTTTTCAACTCCATTTTACTCTCGATTTCGTGCTTTGGTATGAGTTGTATTTAGATTACCCTGAAAATTATAAATGGAATAAACTGAGTTCCAAATCATTCATAAAAACATTTTTGAGGACAACCAAAATGCAAAAGATAGCATTAGAATTTATATGATATAACACTTATCACTTTTGCAAGAAAATTTATGTATAACATGTGCAAATCCTATGACACTTGTAAAGCTAGACAACGATATTAAATGAACCATACATAGTAGATTAAGAGAGACACAAGAGGGTTCTTCTTCGGGGATAGTTGAGATTATGGACAGGGCATGCTTCATTATGGTAGAAGAGAGAAGAGCTTTGTTAGATTATGAGGAACCGTAATTTACAAGAGAGGAATTTAATATACAAGCCCTTGTAGTCAATGCAAACAATTTTGATCTTGCTATAATGATTGGTATGCTATAGAACACAGTGCAATTTGACATGTTTACAGACAAGGACCCGAACAAGCATCTATCATGGTTCTTAAAGATGTGCTCAACCTTTAGAGTCAATGGTGTTTCTTATAATGCGATACCGCTAATTTTGTCCTATTTAGCTTATGGAGAGTGGCATATAGATGGCTCAATTCCTTTTCTTCAGGTTCCATTATGACTTGGGAAGACATGGTAGTGAAATTCCATGGCCGATACTTTCCTCCGAGCAAAGTGCCAAAGATGAGGCAAGCTAGTTTGGCATTTAGATAGATTTTGAGAGACTCTTCAAGGCTTATGAAAGGTTTAAAGGTATGTTGTGAAGATGTCCACATCTTGGGTTTGCTCCATGGATGAGGGTTTAGATTTTGTATAATGATTTGAACTATCAGATAAGGTAATTGATTGATGTAGCAGTAGGTGGCTTCTTGAGCAAACAAATATCTGGAAGAGGCTAAGTAACTGCCTCAGGACGTGGCTCTAAATGAGTCACAATGGCCATTGAGAGAAAGAGTACCATGAGAAGCCGAGGTATATGAAGTGGATACAAACAATGCCTTAGAAGCAAAGGTAGAAGTATTGACCGATAGGTTTGATCTTTTTCATGGCGAAGAGAGCAGGTTTGAGCACTAAGATAGTGATATGTTGTGATACTTGTGGAGGAGGACATAGTGTGGCACAATGTCTCATTGCTAGTTTAGTTGTGGCTCCCATGGAACAGGCTAGTGTGAGCCCCACCCCTTAATCAAATCCTAGCTATTGCTTTTATCTTTTAATCCTAGCCGTTGGTTTTACTTTTAATCTTAGCCATTAATAGTTTCAAAACCCTAGCCGTCGCTTCAGCTTCTTCGGTTTTTAGATCACTGCTTAGGGAAAGAGAGAGAGAGAGAGAGAGGGAGAGAGAGAGAGAGAGAGAGAGAGAGAGAGAGAGAGAGAGGGAGAGAGACTTGCCTTATCTCTTTCTCTTCCTTTTTGTGGGTGGTGTCAGCGACGAGGACGGGAGAAGGTCTCATCGTCATAGATTTTGTTTCACTGTTATTGTTAAGGTAAGGTTCTGAGTTATTTTGTTATTGCTCTTTCTTATGCTTTGTTTGTGACATGTTACTAGTTAGGGTTAGGGTTTGGTGAGAATTGTTTTGATTTTAATTTGAGGATAAAATTCAGAAAGTTCATGTTAGCACAGTAGAGATCCCTAATTTATTTTGAAGATCTAGAGATGGAATTTGGAAGAGATCAGAATAGAAAAATTGTAGATCGAGGTCGTTTTTTAGCTTGGTGCCAAATTTTAGAATTTTTGGAGTAGTATCATGCAAAGTTATAAATTTTTAGACGCAGGTGACGCAGACAGGATTTCTGTTCAGCCCTTGAACAGTTTTTGATTATTTTCATAATTGTAAGCTCTATTTTAGATTTAGATTTATATAAGAAAGTTTATATAGGATGATGGTATCTTTGACTCTGCAAAAGTTCAGAATTTTTAGCCATGTAAATTGTGAGATATGATCAGCTTTCTATAGGTGTGCTCAATAGTATTTCTGCAGAAAACATAAAGATTGCTTATACATGGAATTTGGAGAAGAGTAATATAAAAACATTTATATAATTTTATGTTTTCTAGATACCTGTAAAAATTTAGATTTTTTGGATGAGTATTTTAAAAGTTATAGAATTATTAGTGTAGTTGTGCCCAATGATATTATTGTGCAGAATCTGAAGTTTGTTTGGTGTTTCTCATGGTCTTAGATATTGAATCTGGTATGGAATAAAATAAGAAAGTGATGCATTACTGAGTTATCTGACTGCACGTAAAATATTATTGCTTTTGAAAATTTATATTGAGAGATATTCATATTTGAAAGGAATACGTCTAAATTACAAGCCTGCAGAAATAGTTGGATATTCAAATGAATGTTATAAATTGTGTAGTACTCTAAGTTGTGTGAATTTTGGATATGTCATAGTTTTAAGTGCCTATTTTTCCCAGAATTTTGAACTTTGTGATTTGGAAAAGTGTATGTGATGTTATGATAGTTTTAGTACTCATTGATCATGTTAGAATTATTGATATGGCTTTTAAAGTGGGTAATTGCTATTGCACCCTTCTAAAAATCTTTTTTTTTTAATACTATTGATGGTTAGCCTCGATTTGTTATTTGAAAGCTAATAGGATCTCTTCCAAAATATAGGACATGCCAAAGGTGTAAGGTTTGGGAGTATTTTTGGGCATTAATCAGTAAGTATCCCACATATAAATCCTATTATATGTATATACTTGAAAATTCTAGTTTTGTGAACTTTTGGAATTTTTGAGAAAAATATTGATTATTTTGAGTTATATTTTGAATTATTTATTTATTATTATTTTGGAATTACTTTAAATTTTTTGAAATTTCGAGTTAGTGATATTTTATTTTGGATTAGAATTATTTGAAAGGTTTGAATATCTATTTAAATTCAGATTATTTAAGTTCTAAAGTTTAGACAGCTTATCTAAATATGTATTACTTCAATTCTGAATTTCAGATATCTTTTAGTTAATTTCTGATTAATTATTATTATTATTTTTTAAATTAATTCATGTTTGGATTAAAATAACTGGTTTATTTTGATATGATAAAAATGGGATCATGCGACTGCAAATTTCTTGCATTTTGCCCAATATTAATATGACAATTTACTGTTATGTGAATATGAAATATTTTGACACAGTACTCGTAGTCCCCAAACTAACTTTGCAATAACCTTGTCACTGGGGATTAAACACTGACCGTGTCGACATGTACTCTGATATAGAAACTATAGTTTTCCACCGCTTTCCGTCGGTGAAAAATAACGGCCTCTGATAAATCTGGCTCGGGTCACCGAGGGTAAAAATATGAGTTCTAATAATTCTGGCTCGGGTCACCGAGGGTAAATATATGAGTTCTGTTATTTTGTTTTGGCAATAGTTGTTTGGGGGACCTATATGTTTGGTTTTGACATTTGTGTTTATCTGAAATAAATTTGATTTCTGATTTTGATTTTGATAATTTATGATTTTTTGTAAATGATCCCTATAATTTTTAGTGGGTGCTTACTGGGTTGTCAAGCTCATAATCGGTTGTTTAATTTTTTCAGATCAGGAGTTTAATAGATCACCTCTTTGAGAATCGGGTTTTGAGGCCTTGCACGCCTACTGGGTCTCGGTCTTGTAAGTGTACGGCCGTTTGTCGGCGCACTGGGTCTGGCTAGCCGGGTTTGTGCGTGACAGGTAGATTATGTGAGTTGAGGGAAAAAACCTCAAGGCAACCCATATAGCAACACATACAACCTCGGGTTGATAAATCACCCAAATTTTCAATGGGAGAGCAAAAGTTAACAAAGGCATTCATAACCTCCGGAATTTTAGTGCCAATCTTCACTGACAAAAGAAAGGAAATTTTCAAGGGAAAAAGTCTTTGGGAAATATATGATGACCAACAATGCACATTTGGATGAGGTGAAAAACACTTTGAGTAATGTCCAAGCGTCGCTTCAAAACACTTTGAGTAATGTCCAAGCGTCGCTTCACAATGTCCTTGGGGGAAAATTGTTCGATAATTCTCCCAAGTTACCATAAAGGATAAAGGATCCAAGTGGATTAGTGTTGGAATGCAAATTTGGTAGCTTACTTGCTGAAAAAGCTATTGTATATTATGGGGAAATCATTAATGTTATGCTGTACAAGCTATTTCTGAAGATGGGCTTGCAAGACCTAAAGCAAATGCGGATGACCTTGCATCTTGCCGACCGATCCGTTAGGTGCCTCCAGGGCATCATGAGTGATCAATCAGTTAAGGGTGGTCAGCAAGCTATTCCTGATCAATTTTGTGATCTTGGATGTGAACGAGGATGCAGAGGTCTCGATCATTCTAGGCCGACCATTTCTTGCCACTTCCCATGCTCTCTTAGATGTTCAAGAGGGGAAGATGACACTTCACACCTCCAATGAAGAAGCTGTCCTCAAGCTCCGGAAGCAATGAAACATACTAAGGAATAAGATGACATTTCCGATGCAATTGATGAAATTTATGTAATAATTTGTGATTGCATGTAGGATGTCTTGATGGTGAATTCTTTAGATGAATACTTGAAGGAAGTGAACGACAGTTATGGAGAGCAAAAAGGGGAGGAGAGGCTCCCAGAAAAGCCACCATAAAAATTGATAATGTTATCATCAACCAAGAAGAAGGCCAAGAGCAAAGGGGGGACTTCATGGAAGAAGTCATGGAAATAAGTGTGCCCTAAAGTCAACCATGAGAATAATGCTTCTGAAAATAAGGTAAAACCATCATTTATGATTGATCTAGGTGCACAAAACATGGAGTCATTTCTTTCACTCAACTTATCTGGGGAGTGTCATTGGCATCAAAAAACCGAGTGGTAAGACCTCTCTTTTTGAGACTTCATGATGGAAGATCGAAAATGTCAAGTGTCCAGCTACGGACACTTGGTTGATCCTTTATCCTCTTCTTCCTCCTTCTTTTGGGCTTCATCTCCTTCATGAAATATCACTCCCAAACCTGAAAAACTCTACTCTTGAGCAAATCTTTTTGAAGGTTTTGAACAATTTCATCGATTTAGAGTTTGTGATTAGCCGATCTATAACATTTCATCAAAGATCTTGCCAACATTTTTACTCATTCTTCTTCAAACTTGGGTTAGTTTTTCTCTTCCCATTTTCTATGGATTTCATGGTTGAAATGATGTTAATTTCAAGTGTTTGAGAATGGTCATATATGTGAAATACTTGAGTTGAGAAGTGTAAAACATGTTGAAAATGCGTTGATGGGATCATTTGTGATTCAACCACTTCACATGCGGATGCATGGTCTTTGCATTGCCTGGGTCATTATTTTTCATCATGTTTTTATGTCTTTCTCAACCCTTTTTGTATTTCATATTTAGAGCTCTTCTAGGCTTGATTTTTGCTCTTTTGCTAGTAGGACTATGTCGAATGTTAAGCATGTTGTATCCAAGCATCAACGAGTAGGAGCTAGCTCATCTTCAAACACAAATGTTCACCAAAGTTCATTTCTAAGAGAGTTATGAACTTTTGATGATGAAGGGAAGCTTTAGAACATTTGGGTTTGGCCAATAATGTATGAAGATTGGTGGGATTTTCCCATTATCTCTTAGTATGGGAGGTTGATGAGTCCCATCCATTAGGAGATCACCTTGGAGGTACTTAGCACCTTTGAGACGGATATAGCTATGGTTCACCTCTGCCGATTGGGAGGAGTTAGCTTTCAAGTTCACAGAGAGCATTGTATCATGAGTTATACTTACTTTGCAGTATCCTTAGGAGTATACGAGTGTGACTTCGCTGGAAGCATAGAGTACTTAGGACTCCCACTTGATTTTTTAGTCTCCATCACCCCTTATTCTTTTTTGAGAGCTATCACAAAGGGGGATAGTATGGATTCTAGCCTATTGATACTTGCATGCCATTATGAGTTGATCAGTTACAAGCCAAGGAGACAGTATAGGTGTTGCAATAAAGGATGGATCTCTTCATGCTCTACCATATGGTCAAGGGCTACCAAATTAACATGGCTCACATCATCATTGAGTTCATTGCTTGCCAGGGCCTGGAAACCCTGACTAGGATGTATCTTTGCTGGCTCCTATGTTATTCACTTAGACTCCAAACCATTTAGATTTATTAGGATATTGACACGCTATGGCCTGGATAATGACCTCGTGAATTAGTCAAATAATGATGAGAAAGAGGAGCTGGGGGATGAGCCTTACACATTGGTAGCCACTTGCCCAACACGAGCGAGTTACTCCACTGGTTAGTACACATTAGGTGTTTCATGAGATCTGAGAGACATAGAGGTGACATGGAGACACCTTAGCATCACTACTTCAGGGACAGTAAACCTTGCTTCAGGGTTAATAAGGCATTATCGAGTTACTTCAGAGTCTTTCTACGCTTGGAGTTTTTTTATTTCCTTTTGCACCACTAGGACATGGCACCGGCAGCGATGATTGGGACTGAGTGCCCATATTTTCTTTATTTTATTTCCTGTTATGCATTTTTTTTTGTAGTTGAGTTGGAAGGGATTATCCTTACCAAACTTGTATTTTGTTTGCTTTATGTTTTATATTTGTTATGTTTGTTTTCATTTTGTGTGAGTGATGTATGCCTTGCTTCCATTCTACCTTGCAGAATGGAATCAGGCATCAAACACAACTTTCTTCACCATCATCTATAGGAACCATCGGTGATCACTGATCTCATGTACTTCAAGACTCATACTTCGAGACTTGAGTAAGTCACAAAACCCTCTTCCTATTTTTTCATTGCATATCTTTTTATATGCTGCTAATTTAGGTACATTGAGGACAATGTATGACTTTAAATGGTGGGATAGATTTTTGTGAACTTTGAAAATTTTTTAAAATTAAATTTGTGCATGATAGTAAACTAAGGATGGCGATGACAAATTCTGTGAGAATATGATAGCGTAGAACTATGATAGATGCTAAGCTAATTACAACCTTTCATTTTTTAAGAACTTTGTTTCATTCTCGGCATTCCATGACATACCCCCTATGTAAGACCGTGTACATGTAGGTTAAGAAGGGCAACCACTTTTGTGCCCCTCTTAGTTGCTAACCCATTATAGTGGTTTTGATCCTTGATGTGTTAGGTTTCTTCTCTATTGGGCTCTCATGGGCTTCTGTCTATGACTAAAGTGGTTCAAGAAAAAAAATTGAAAAAGAGAGATGATGTATACCAAAGTAAAGACAATGCTCCTCTACACTAATAGTGTACTAACTTGGGGGTTGGGCTCCATATAAGAGTGTCCTCTAAGCCATATGCTATGAAAGTACAAGCACGTTCATGTGATTTATAATCTACTAAGTTGGGGTTTTTGGTACCTAATCAGCATATGTACTGATAGGCTCCAACTTGGTGAAGAAGGAGAAGGTCTAGATGATGGCCCGATCTTCACGGCGTAGGATCTAGGTTAAGGAATAACTAGCTGCGAACAACTAAGGATGGATGCGACCCGTACGTTGGGAGAGACGATTCGAAGCTTCATGAACTCTGACCCACTGTCTGAATAATCGTAGAACCACAAACCAAAAACTAATCCACACAAAATGCCTAGAAGCATAGAGGATGAATTAGGAGAAAGCCAAAACTTTCCTCTCACAAATCCATAAGAACTTACAAGAATAATGGTAGTTTTCCATATGTGATTAAGTGATTGAACAGAAGGTGTCAAAAGAACTAGTTTTGGCTTTTAGTGGAGTTTGGTTGGCTAAAACAAGAAGGGAATAGTACTGAAATCTAGTAAGTACAAAAACAAGTAATAATTTAATGAGATATAGTGTCTAGATTGCTGGAAACTCCAATCAGATTTTATTTTTTGTAATAGCCTTTCGTGAACTTTCTTTCTTTCTTTTTGTTTTTTTTTTGCTTTAGTTTTTTTATGACTAGAAACTAGAGGAATATTAACAAATTATAAACCTAAAATACCATACTCAAATAACAATACTAATGCAAAGGTTAGGTAATTTTTGGTTATTTTTAGGTTTGTGGACTATGGGACTTAAAAAATTATGAAACAATTTTGATTGAATCAAAAAGGTTAATGTAGGAATAACGTATCCTACCATGTAAACAAAGGCTCTATTACCAAATGATAGGCTCCAACTTAGTGAAGAAGAAGGAGGTCTAGATGATAGCCTAATCTTCACGGCACAGGATATAGGTTGAGGGATAACTAACTGTGAACAGCTGTGGATGGATATGACCTGTACGTTGGGGAGAGATGATACAAAGCTTCAAGAACTCCAACCTGTTTTTTGAACAATCACAGAACCACAGACCAGAAACTAATCCACACAAAACGCCCGGAAGCGTAGAGCATGATATAGGAGAAAGCCAAAAAACTTTCCTTTCGCGAATCCGGGAGAACTCACAAGAACAATGGTAGTAAGACAACTCTTATTTTGTGAATAATGATCAAAGTTATATCTTTCAAAAGAGAAGGTACAGGGCTATTTATAGCCAACTTAAACTTGGGATACAAGAAAACTATTTTATTAAAATTGGCTAGTGAATCAATCTAAAAATAGAAAATGAAAATTTACTAGGAAAATAATCTAAAAATAGTAAAATAAAATTGGCTAGAAAATCAATCTAAATATGGGAATAATATCCCGCGAGTACTGTAGCATGTGAAGATGGCAGGCAAATCTCTCCATTCTTAATCTTGGAATATTTGATTTCCTAGTTGATTGGGATTTGATTTTGTTTCCTTCCAAAAATTGGGTTAGTTTAGGAAAGGGATATTTTGGGCTGATTTGTCATAAAAAGAAACTACATCTCCCTTTGTTTGCATAGGGCTAACAAAGATAGGCACAATTTCCTTCTTAGACGTGCACTTGAGTGTGAGGCCCACATGTGGCATAGTTCCAAAATGCTTCTCTCTTGCTATTCTCGTGTTTGACTAAGCTCTGAAATTATGTCCTCACTTCCGGTACACCTAAGTACAATTAAAGTAGAAGAAATTGGAAACACCAACAATTCAATAGAAATTAAGAATAAGCTTATGTTAGCGTTCACCTGGTTTTGGATTTGTTTAGCATGGTTTCTTGTAAATGGTCCTTGATATGCTTCCTCTTCTATACCAGCTGAAGTATTACCATTAGTAGGTGTTGTAGTTGGCATGGGAGTGATGTCCTCATCATCCATATTTTACACTTCCGAAAAGGTGATATACAGTTCATGTTAGTAAAAAAAAGCTATGAATCACTTTTTTTGTGTTTGAAAATTTGTCAAAATGGACTGGGAACTTTAAAGTCAGAAGAAAGAGGTTCCTTGGGAGTCCACTAGGAATTTCCTGCCATTTCAAGGTTGAACACCAGTATAGGTATTGTGAATTGCTTCAAGACATGGTCCTCGAGTAGTTGCCCATCTGGCTTGGACTATAGGGGCTTGAAGTAGAGGGGTTGGACATAGTCATCACCACATTGCTAATGAATGTTTCAAATTATCTTTAGTGATCGTTTCCTTCACACCTTGAGTTTTGTGTTTACTGTCGTATGCTTACACTTGAGCCAGAGGTTATGTGTTTTTTACCAGCTATAATTCCCTCTTGTTCTCCATATTTGGTTGCTTATGGACAAGAAAACACTTAGGTGTTTACATCATATATTTTATTCACTTTCATTCAAATTTTATGACTCCAATGCCCATTTACGCTGTTTTTGTGTTATTGTTATTTTATGACATCAGAAAAAGCATTTAGAGCTTAAGGAAGGATTTGAGAGTGTTTAGGAAGCATTTCTATCTTGGTTAAAGCTCAAACACATCATATAAAAGTTTCTAACACCAAGAGAAGAGAAGAAAAAGGCATGGACACTTTAGACAAAGCCAAAGTGGCCACCTAGGAAGTCATGTGGCTCGTATACGGGCCTTGCGCCCCAAGCTGGGAACTACACGACCTCCATGCGGGCCACCTGGAGGTTGTATGTCCTTGGCTGAGGACCATGGGCCTCTATATTGATGGCATGGAGCATGTGTGCACATCGCAGATTGCCATGTAACCCCCATGGGGCTGTATGGCCCCTGAATCCGAGTCTCACTGACCTAACTTAGACTTTTTGAGAAGGATTTCAAATGCCTATGTGGCCCCACATCCGGCCATATGCCTACATTCATACTTGATGACTATTTAAGCTAAATTTTTGCCTTTTAGAAGGGAGCTTGGCCACCACACATCTTGAAGTACTCCTAAGGTATAAATCCATTGAAGAAGACTGATTCAAGGGAGAATCAAGGGGAGAAGCAAGTGGAACCCAAAGGGAACATCAAAGAGCTAGACAGTGCCAATTCGGTGAGGTCTCATCAGTTAACGGAATTGGGAGTTTTCAATGAACCTCTACATTTGATATTTGTATCTCTTGTTTTCCCTTCTTTTGAGGTCAAACCAAAATCCCAAGGCCAATAGCCCTTTGGTACACATTGCAATAAAACTTGTATGGATGATACTTTAATTTTTTATTTGATTGTTGTCATGGTTTATTTTGGTTTCAATCTATTATGTTCATGTTAAACCTACAATGTATGGATTCTGCAAGTTTTGATTATTGAATGATGCTTCTAGACAGGATACTTGCATGTATTAGGTCACATATAGATTGAAAGGGAATTCATTGTATTGGTACACCGAGCCTCTGGGTGTATGTAGTCCCCCATGTGCATTATATTTACATCTTACCTAGAGAGCATTTAGGCTTCCCTAGCCAAGACTCCTTGCACCCAATGACATCATTGGGGTATCTTCTTGACGGAGGAACCCATATGGGATTAGGGCTACACTATGGAGGTTTCGGGGTAGACAACTTTAATGTCAAGAGGACAAAAACCTAAGCATATAATTTCCAAATTTATCCATGGTTGTTCTTCTCCTGAGGGGATCCTTACGTGAGGCCTTCCTTTCTTGTTGGTATTTGGAATCTTTTATTTGTATGCATGGTGTGCTTCAGCTCATTTCTATATTTTCTTACTTTGTAATCAAATATTCACAACTATTTGGTAGATTAGATAGTGCAAAAGCGGAAGTAATAGTAACTTTTGGGATCTAGGGAACATGACCCTCTTGCATTCTATCGAGAGGATTATTACTTGACGATCCGTGCACTTATGGCCGGGGAGCGGTGTGTTCATTTTCTAATAACACGCGCTGCCACCATCAACACGTGCCCAAAGAAAACTTTTCTAATTCCGTCCCTAATCATTGTGATGAACAGTTTTTAACAAACTAAGAGTTGATAATATTTTAAGTTCCATATCTCTAAGAGAATGTTTGCTTACTTTGTATCCATTGGATTATATTTTTAGATTCAAAGCTTTTCATTATCAATGTGAGAGTTGAGAATTAATTAGTGCTTTAAATGTCATTTTAAAATCTTTAAATTGATCATGGAATTAATCGGCAGATATATATATATATATATTACAATTTCATCTTATATAGTAAGAAATTTATATTTGATCTTTAGAATTTATGATTAATTTATTTTGATACTTAATTTTTTCAATGTATAATAGATATTTTTGACGGATAAAAAATTGGATGCAAAGATCAAGAGCTATCAATGAATATTTATTAAGATTGACTAAATTACTAGATTCAGGTTTCCATAAATTTAGCCATAAAGGTAGGATATTATGCCCTTCTAAGAATTGTTGTAATCTGTTTTGGACCAGTCGTGATAAGGTATATAATCAACTAGTATGTTTTGGATTAATAGATGATTATACTCACTGGGTGTTGCATGGAGAATGCTCTTCATTGCATGCTAATTTGAGTAGTGAATCTAGGCAAGATGAAAGGAGTTAGTATAATTATATGTGAATTTTAATACATGACCTATCAATGGGTGATGAGTCATATACACAAAGAGATGATGAGCCAAATCAAACTTCTCAAATTTCTTTAAGTTGATTGAAAAGGTCAAGAAGGGGTTTATCCAGGGTGTAAGATTGACACATTACTTTCCTGTCTTCTTAGAATGGTCAACATCAAATGTCTTGGTAAGTGGACTAATAAATGTTTCACAATAATGCTAGAGTTATTAAAAGAGCTACTTCTTGAAGGTGAAATATTACCTAAGTCATTTTCTTAGATCAAAATTTTTTTTAGAAATTAGGTCTTAGCTATGAAAGGCTCAATGTATGTCCTAATGATTGTATTTTGTTTAGTAAGGAGCATGGAAATAAAATTCAGTGTCCTTTTTGTAATGCATGTAGATGGAGAATAAGTTCACATGACCTAAAAATAAAATCAAAGTCAAATTCTCATAAAGTCCCTGTCAAAGATCTTCATTATTATTCATTAAAAGCTAAGATTATAGTAATTATTTATGTCATCTCAAACTATATCTTTCATGAGGTGGAATCATGAAGGCTATACAAAAAATGGATGCTTAAGACATCCAGCAGATTCTTCTTCTTTGAAAAATTTTGACTTTCTTATATAAAGATTTTTCTTCAGACCTTCAAAATGTTAGGCTTGGCTTAGCTGTAGATAGCTTTTACCACTTTAAAACAACAAGTGTTTCAGATAGTACATGGTCTGTTGTTTTATTTCCTTATAATTTACCACCATGGATGTGCATGAAACAATCTTAAATGATGTTATTGTTACTTATTCCAAAATGGGAAGTGACACACCCCTTTCGTGTGACCCACAAGTGCACGGGTTTGTCGAAGTAATAATACCCAGGTGAGTAGGTAGTCGAATCCACAGGGAATAGTGATCAGAAAGGCAAAGGTTGCTACTTAACTAAAGTGAAGATGAATCAATAGTAGTGTGAACAAAATCAATATGCAAAAAAATAAAGAAAGTAAGAACGAGAGGCGTAATAAAATAAGAGAAAATGCAATCGATAGAAAATGGGGCACCTGGACATTGCTCCCCCTAGGACTATTGCTTCAAGTGCAAGACCAACTATTAAACTCCTGACTGATGCTTAATGAGTCGAGGAAATCCTTAAATACACGGTCCTAAACCTAAGGTCAACCATGACTAACTCTACACTATGCCCCGATGGAGAAATCACTCAGTCTTAATACCTCACACTGTGTATAGTTGCAAGAAGCTCTAGGGATTCCAAGTGATAAACCCTATTCCCTAATATAGGTCTAACCCTCTAGTCCAGGCGAAAAGACCCCTAGTCACAATTAAACACAAGCACTAAGGATTACTTCAACATTTTACTCTGTTGCTCGCGCAAGTAAGCCCCAGCGGAGTTTCTCTATTAGCACTTCACTCTATTGTGACCGCAAAGAACCCTTTGAACACAGAGGTAGGATAAATCACACCGAAGGGGAAATGGGACGTTCTGCTACTTCTCGACTCACCCTCTCGACCCTTTCCAATCTTGCTTTGTCTAAACCTCATAGTGTGTCACTCACTCACAAGGATTACCAATGTAGACTCTCAACCCTAGTGTCACTCTAAGGGAGAAATCATTTAATAAGCATTCAAGATTGGAACTCAATTAAAGACATCAATCAAAGAATAATAATAAAAGGTCAATGAAACAATAACATCCTAGGGTTTATAAGTCCAAGTACCCTCTAGGGGTTTAGCTCTCCATGGAGCATGATACCATCAATAATGAAATCAAAAGTAAAAACATGCAATCCATAAGTAAAAACCTCCTTGATATTCATGTCAATGGTCTTGTGGAGTAGTCTCGTCCTCTTTAAAGGTTCACTTGTCAAGCCTAGGGCACACCTCGCCGGAGCGATGCCGATGAAAACTCCCCTAATAACTCTCTTCCAAAGGAACACGCTGTCGTAGGCTGTAGAACCACTCCAAAAAACCTTGCCAAAGCCCATCTAAACCCTAGCTGTAGGCCTCTCCAAAGTTGGGTAAAAGGATAGAGAAAAAATGGAAAAAAGGGTTCTCAAATTGGCTGAATCGCGACTTCATATAGGGTCTAGAATCGGGAATCCACACGGGCGTGTGGGCGTGTGGAATTTCCATACACACCCGTGTGAATCAGCAGAACTTAGTTTTTTAGCGGCCTGTGAACAATAATTACTACAATGATTTTGCTATAGTATCTTCTACAGTACTTCGCCAAAACCGCTCCCGAATCCACACTCTTCATCAAGGCAACATAAACGGGCACACGGCTATGCCGTAGATCACGTCGCCACTTCAATAAGGGATAACATTGATGAAGATCTTACTAATATTGCACAAGTCAGAATACATAAATATGACTGCTTTTGTGCCCATCCAAACCATGTAATTGCTTGAGGGCACACATTCATCGTATCTTTCGAGAACAACTTGTGTCTTCACGTTTGTTCACTCCAAGATTCCATCAACAAAGTGCAATTGCAATCTACTTTGGCTTCCTTCCTCTACATTTGACTCCACAATCCTATATGCACATAAGTAACACAAATACACATATATTAGCACTAAAATCTTATAAAAGTAATGCTCATTGTAAGAAAAGAATATTTTGTATTACTAACACGCAAGCACTTATCGAGGAGGAGCTTAGAGTTTGGTGTTGATACTTTTGATGCATGTGTTAAGGAAAACTTCAAAATGTGGGCTGCAATATTATGGAGTGTTAGTGATTTTGTAGAGTATGGAAAATTGTTTGATGGAGTACCAAGGGTGCTTTAGTATGTCCTTCTTATCATAAGTACACTAATTCATTTTTCTTAAAGAATCGTAGAAAACATTGTTACATGGGTCATCATCAATTTTATAGCTGCTAATCACATATTTCATCGCCATAGGAATTTAAGAATAAGCCTAAGCCCCATGTGGGGTTGAGGTGTTGGATGAGCTACAAGGTCAAGAGATCACATATGGAAAATATGAGTAGTGCGGCATGGTTGGAAAAAAAGAAGTATATTTCTTTGGTTGCCATATTGGAAAGATAATTTATTGCTTCACAATCTCAATGTGATGCACATTGAGAAAAATGTTTGTGATATTATAATTGGAATATTGTTGAACCTTAAAGGTAAGTCAAAAGATGGTTTAAAAGTTTGTTTGGATCTAAAACATTTGGATTTAAGACCGGATTTTGACCCAATTGAATATGACCAGAATAAAACTTATGTGCATGTTGCATGCTTTTCAATGGGAAACAAAGAGACAAATTTTGTGAAGTTTTAAAGAAGGTGAAAGTTCCAGATGGCTATGTTGTAAATATTTCCAGGTGTGTATAGCTTAAGCAACGTAAGGTTATGACATTCAAGAGTCATGATAACAATATTTTAAAGCAACAATTTCTTCCATTGGCTATTAGAAGAGTTCTACCTGAGCAAGTCAAATTTGGCTTTATTGAATTATGCTCTTTCTTTAGATAATTGTGTTCTAAAGTTTGTAGAGCACATGATTTGATTCGATTGGAATCTCATATTGCATCAACACTTTGTCACTTGGAAAATAATTTTCCACCTACATTTTTTTGTTCATTTTAAGATTCATTTAGCCAGCAAAGTCATGATTGGTGGACTTGTACATTTCTTTTAGATGTATCCACTTGAAAGGTAATTAGATTAGATAAATTACTTATGATATGTTTAAAATGCATGTATTAAACATATATAGGCTAATAAATTTTTGTTCAATTTCAAGTTCTTGATCACTTTAGGGTCATATGTTCATAATATAAATTGACCTGAAGGATCAATTACAGAAGGATACTTAGCAGAAGAATGTATCACAGTGAAACAAGGCTCAATCGGTTAATAAGAAATAATCTTGTGCTTGAAAGTCGTAAATAAAAGTCTAGTGTAAAGGATCATCTATTTTTTAAAGTCAAGGTCATCCTTTAGGAAAAGGAGAAGACATTACAGTAGAACATGATGCTTTGCTAAATTCACATTAATATATATTGAACAATTGTGATAAAGTCGCACCATTCATTGTGTAAGATATTACAAATTAGCTAGTTGTGAAACATTTTGCTTTTCTCAAACAATTGTGTTGTTTTTTATTTATGTGTACATAGTATAGGAGACACATTACCTTGCTCAAACACCAATATCCACGTAAGGCATTGCATTTTATTACATGGATTCACAATAAAACTTTTCATACATGGTTCTTAGACCAAGTAAGTCATCAATGTATCATATTAATTAAAGTTTTGATATTACAATTAAACAGCTTTATTTTAATTTTACTTTATGATTGTATATTCAACAAGATAATAATTCAGATAATGAAAATAATTATAGATGATTTCAAATACTTGGCACGCTTTCCAAATAATGATGGTAGAAAGTTTTAAAGCTTTATCATCAATATGTTTCGCTTTCACACTAAAGAACCTGAGAAGAGAGAAAATGTCAAAATAGTGGGGTAGCTATAATTACGAAGACTCAAAGTTTTGCAAGTGCTAAGGATAACCATCCTATTGATGGTAATGTGACATATTATGGAGTTTTGAAGGAGATTACAGAATTAGATTATTGGATTGCAAACAAAAATTATAACTGTTTAACTGTGACTGGGTATTAAACGGGAAGAGTCTTAAAGTTGATGATCTTGGGTTTACATTAGTTAATTTTGCAAGACTAATGGATGAAAAGGAGCCGGTTATAATAGCATCTCAAGCCAAACAAGTTTTTTATGTGCAAGACCCTATTGATATTGTACACCGTTATTAAGAAAACTCCAAGAGACTATTATGATATGACTGAAGAAGAATGCTTCGAAGGTATAGAGTCATATCTACAAGGTGAAATTTTGACAACTGGGTTAATTGATGGTGCTTTGGGTGATACCGATGAGAATGTTGGTTGGGCGAGATCAGACACATGTGGCACAATTATTGATGTTACTCTAACATCTACATGGAACTCAAATGAAATTCTTAATGATGAAGAGGATGGTGAAGATGACAACACACAAAATATGGAAGTGAATGATTTGTTTGATTTTTGATGTATATGTCAATGTCATTGATATGTTTATCATTGAATATGAGTGCATCTTTCCATTTTTATGCCCATTCTTCTAGCATGTAAGTTTTTGTTTTTTAATATTATTATCAATAAATATTTGAGTATTTTCATTTTTATTCAAATGCAATTTAAATGTTTAGGAAACCATAAGTTTTTTAATATTTAGAATTTTTCATATTAGATTATGGCTAGCAACAAGCATACATTCAGATAAAGTCAAGGAATAGAGAGTCATTAAATGCATGATGATTCAATTGTAGGTTTGCCACTAGCTCAATTTTAACAGTTGCAACATAATAAAACTAATTATAAAAATCAACACCTCAACACAAGTTAAAATAACCCAGATATTTATATAATTATAATCTCCATGTTTTAAAAAGGTTTAGTTATAAGTAATAAAATATTTATCAAGATAATATTCATAATGTTTAACAAACTCAAACAATAGAAGAAGAAGAAGTAAAGTCTTGACCATGTGCAAAGACATTTGGAAGACAATCTGAAGGAATATGCATACATATATTTACTAACAATGAAGACCAACCTATCAAAGATAGTGCAAATAAGTTAAGTACTGTTTGTGTCATGTGCGTAACCCTTGAAGGGTGTGCATGGGTCGTACTAGTAATACAATGTACCCAAAGATTGGCTAGTCAAATCCACAAGGAATGAGAGTTCTAGTAATAACTCCTACTCTATTATCTAACAATATTGAAGATGTTGAGAGTAATGTAATTGAGCTATCAAGAGAATAAAGAAACAAGGAGTATAAAAATATCAGGAGAAACACGTTAGGAATGGAGTGGGTACTTGGGCAATGATTCCCCTTGGATTACAAACTTAAGGTCCAGGATCTAAGTTATGCTTCCTAATTAAGTTAAGAAGAGTCATGGGAATCCTAAAGTACACTAGTCCCTCTCATAGCCACCGGTGACTATTCCCCTACAAGGTTCTAGTAGTGACCTCTCTCTTCATTGAACACCCTATGAATGCTTTACGCACTAGGGACCCTAGTTTATCAGCTAGAATCCCAAAAATTAGGTTAAACCACCCCTTGAGTTGATTAATTCCTGATCCTATACAAACCCTGGTGATGATATCTCTCTTTACTATGGTTTGTACGATCTCTCGATGCACAAGGGAATACGAAGGTAATGATGGTCAAATAGAAGGGGAAAGGTGGCACTCCTATACCTATAGGCTCACCCTCTCAACCCTTTCCAACCTGAATAGGTCTAGCCCTAGTGGGTTTCTCAACTCATCATTAGTTCACCCTGAACAGATAATCGAGCTCTTGCTATAAATAGTCATATGTCAAAAAACACACAAGGTTGAAACTCAAATTAACTAGCATCAGAGAAGCATAAATTAAATGAATTCAACATACAACCTTAGGGTTTATATGCCCAAGTACCCAACAAAGACTTTAGCTCCTCATGGAGCAATACAATCCAAGATCACAAATGACAATGAAAAATATTATAAAATGAAGGAAACCTCCCTCCAAATCCTTGGCCGAAGGTCTAGCTAATGATTGTGCAAAGAGTAGAATGACACCTTGTTGACAGGGGTTTATTGTCACCGAATGATACTTCTCCCATGACTTGGCTTTAATCCTCCTTTCTTTCCTTCCAAAGCTATCCCAAAGCTCCCCCTCACACTTAGCCAAAAAATGACTTATAAGTGTCATGAAGGGTTTCCATAGAACCGTGTGGAATTTCCACATGGTCTTGTGTCATTATGCTTACTGCCTAGAATTACTCCACATCACCAACTATGTTCCCATGGGATCCTCACACATCCTAGCTACACAGAGAGGAATAAAAACTCCAAATGAGCACATAAACCTAACAAAAGTCATTCTTAATCTATATACAATGCTAACTTATAACATGTATAAACAAGCACTTATCAAGAATTTTCTTGGGTACATTGACTCAAAAATGGTGTCCATGCACCACTGAATCATGATGATTTGAGATTAATACCAAATGATTACAAAGAGGATATGTCAAAAATGATTGAGGTATTTAATTTTTTTCCTATAGTTAGAATTATGTTCAATTACAACTATTGTAACACATTTGTCATTAATTCAAACTATTTAATATCAAGTAGTAATAAACTTTAGGCTAAGTATGACATTGTTCCCTTAGCTGATGATTGGATAATGATGTATCTTGCTAAAAAAATGAAGGAATTCAAGTCAATGGTAAATGATCATTGGTTCCAGGCAAGGCAACATGATAAACTAAAGCAACTGTACATACTACAAAAAAAATAACTTTTTACTTACTAAAGGATCAATACTGTCTTTCTTTTATGTGAGAAATTTTTTTCCTAAATTTTAGAAAAGGGAGGTTGTTGTTAAAAGAAATAGACTCAAATTAAAGTCTGTTCATACTTCAGGCACAAAAAGTTTATGTAAATAATAATTAATTGTATTTTTTTTATTATAATAATTATTATTTTATTGAAAATTAATAAAAGGCTGCAAGACCAGAAGGGTCTATGCCATCTCGAGCTAATGTATACATTACTACTAACACATGTAAAAATGAAAGGCCAATAGATCCTGAAACTGCAATGACAATTGTAAGTTAAAGAATTTTATAGAGTTTATTTTTGTATACATAAATTAAATGTTTTTCTTAATAATATTATAAATATTTTTGGGTGAATATTTATTTTCTATAGGTTAAGCTACAATATGTTGTTCAAAATCAAGGTCCAGAATTTATAGAATTTTCTGGTCCTGATGATATTTTTAAAAAGTTATGGGAGAAGATAAAAAAAAACTATGTGTGTACATATGGTTTAGTATCTTCTCTTGCAGATTTGTTGGGTCACAAGGATACTTGTTTAATGCAAAGGAAGATGGTCTCCAATAATAAAAAAAAACATCTAAAGAGAGAATGGAGCAGATGGAGACACATATTGATACATTAACAAGTTGTGTTGTTAGAACGTCCTCTTTGCGTCAAAATAGGTGCCTAAATGTAGATTCAAATGAAATAATAATGTAATCAAATAGGGTAAGTTTATGTAGGAATAATTTCTGGATAGTTTTTGTTTGATAGTTTTAATTATGCAGTGCATATATTTTGATATCATTTTAATATTTTCTTTTCTCTTTTAATTAGTAACATACAATCTTTAATTCTCTAGGTAGTTTCTCACAACAAAAAATTCATTCTAAACATAATTGCCTAGAATTTCATCATGTGAGTAAAATATTTGATTAAAAGTATCACATAATCTACAATTATACTTAGCTTGTATTTTACTATTGCTATAGTAAGTTTTTCCTTCAAATAATTTCCTTATCTTTAATAAACAAATCCATAATTTAGCTCCTATACTAATAAGTTAAGCACTCAATCATTCTTATTCATCAATTTCAATATTTATTAACAAAATATTTGTATTTTGTCATTAATTTTATTACTTTTAGGACCATGCAAAGAATATACAAAATTTCTCACCTCAAACGTCAATACAAGGTTCAGATCCTGCCAATGATGTTCTACACTCATTTTTATTGATTCTTCATTATTCAACACCAATGCGTAAGCCACAAACAAGTGATGTAAGTTGTCTAATAAAAACTTTAGCCTCTTGCATCTTGTCAGCTTTATAATTCACTTATATAATTTTTTTTCAAGTTAGTAAATATTTAGGGTCAAATGGTTGCAATAGATAGAATTGGCAATAACATATTAAATGAGGTGATTTATGGATTTTTATGAAATTTTAATTATTTAGTGCAAATATTTGGATATGATTTGAATATATTTTGATCTTTTAATTAGAAACATACAACCTCTAATTCTCTTAGTAATTCCTCACAATAACAAATTCATTCTATAACTAATGGCTTTGAAGTACATTGTGTAATTAAAATATGTATGATAAAAGTATCTTTGTTATTTATGATATAGGTACTTCACACAATCTGTAGTTTTGATTAGCTAACATGTTGTTGCTATTACTATAGTAGCTTTGTCTATGAATTTTTCCCTTGCTTAGAATGAAAAAACCTCATAATTTAGCTTTTCCAATAATAGGTTAAGCATTGACCCATTTTTGTCTATCAATATTAATTATTTATTAATAAAAATGTCTATATTTTGTCAGTACATTTATTGCTCAGGACAAAATAGATTCTATTTAGAATTTTTCATTTCAAACATTTAAGAGAGGTTCAGATCTTATCAATGATGTTCAATGCTCACTATCACATTTCTTCATTCTTCAACATCGGTGCATAGACCTCCAACCATTGATGTAAGATATATAATAAAAACTTTAGTCTCTTTCATCTTGTAAGCTTCTTTATTTATTCACGTAAATTTCTAATGTTAAATAAATATTTAGCATTGATTGGTTGAACTGGATAGGATTAGTGTTGACCTATTAAAAAGGTGTTGTTTTGACCTTATTTTGATAGTCTTAATTATTTGGTTCAAATATTTGATATGGTTTTAATATTTTTGTCTCTTTCTCTTAACTTGGAACATACAACAATTGATTTGCAACATGTAAGTAAAATGTTTAATAAAAATAATTTTTTTATTTAAAGCAGTGTATGTTAATTACTTATTTGGTTAGTAATCAAATTAATATGGACTTTGATAGTATGTACATGTTTGAGTTTTCTATTTATGATTTAGGTATTTCATACAATTGCTAGTTCTTCTTGCTTGTGTTTCACTATTACTATAGCAACCATTTGTTTGTGAATTGTTTCATTGTTTTTGACAAATAATACCTTTAATTTTATATTTCTAATACTAGATTGAGTACTCAACCATTGTAACCCATCTATTTTTCTTGTTAAATACTAGAATATTTATAACTTTCTATTTCTTTTATTGCTCTAGGGTAAGATAGAAAATATCCATAATTCCACATCTCAAACATCTAGGCGAAGTTTGGATCTTGTCAATAATGTTCTATGCTCATTGCCAAATCTTCGCTTTCTTCAACACCAATGCATAGGCATCAAATAATTGGTGTAAGATTTCTAATAAAAACTTTACTTATTTTATCTTATTAGCTTCTAAATGTACTTATATAAATTACTTACATATAATGAATATTTAGTGTCGAATGTTGCATTGGAAATGAATTGGATGCGGCCTTTCAAATGAGGTGATATTTTTGTTATATCTCAATTTTACTACATAATTCTTAATCTATATGTCTCATACAATCTGTTGTAAAAAGTTGGATGATAGAACTATATCAATTATTAAACATATATTTCTAGAGATAGGTACTTCACCATTAAGAAATTAGATATTGTCTGGGGAATTAAGTGATAAGCTTTTTTAAAAGGTTTTGTATGTATTTCAAATTGAAATGTAGATATTTTACTGACTTAAGATCTCTATATTTCTATAGAGTCAGGATCATTGTCTCAAGAAAATAAGGTAGAATGTTGGATAAACATTTGGTTTCCTTCATTAAGATTTTTTAATAATTAATAAAATTAAAGAATGTGTTTTGGCTTATAAGAGGCTCTATAATATTTCATTAAATTCATTGGTCTATGGCATAAGATATATTATCTGTTGCATAAAAAAGTATTAAAGGATCACACCAATCATGTTGCGAAAGAGATATTAATTAGTAAGAACCTTGATATTAATGCTGAAGATGAGGGATTAGAACCTAATTCCTTAAAGTATATGTCGAGGCAACTATCAAGAAGGATGAACCTTTAATATGATTGTATGGGAGTTACAAAACAATTGTTGATGTTGTCAGGAGAGTCATTGTATGGCCTTCTTATTTGGTAAGCTAAAGAATATATTAACTTAATTATTTTACATTGAAAATTAATGTATAGTAGTAATTACTTTAATAATATTGTCTATTAATTAAATATTTGATTATTATTATAATATATTATGATTGATTTTTGTTTTATATGCTTATGCTTTCAAAAATAGCTAGATGAAGTAAAAGATTAATTTGCATATTACGGTGGTAATTTAAATAAAAAAGTCATGTTATCTAGTGGGCTAATTTTTGGATAGGTCACCGAACTTTGGCCAATTTTTAGTTTGGTCATCGTACTTCAATTTGTATCAAATCAATCACCCAATTTTAATTTCATTTTATCTGGCAGTCACCTAGAGAATTCCAACCCCAATTGCTGATCTGGCCATCAGAGAATCCCAGTCATCCTCATCGGGCTAACTTAGATGTCTCATATGGCATATTGAGTCAGCCAAGTTATGCGTTGTCACCAAAGTGATACCACATTGGCATCTTCTTTAGGGGGGAATATTGAGTCTAGTGAAGAGTAAGACATTTCATTTCATTTTATTCTTCGTTTTTCTTCAACGTTTCTACACGGATGACGCATTTCTTATGGCCTAACTACTCTGATCGGAACACTAGAGACTCTCCATTCATGATGGTGAGGGAAATGCATTGTTCTCCTCATTTTGGTTAGTTTCTTTATCATGAGTGGTTCATTGTAGTCTTCATTCAAAGTAACTTAGATGATAGCAACTCTAGTGCTTTTATTGGTGAACTCCTGGTCTTAACTATAGTAAACCGCACCTGGTCCCTTCTAATCCCAAGTTGTAACAAAAAAATTACCGTTGAAGACCTTCACTAGCACAACGCAGAGCCGCCATGAGTTGATGAAAACCAAGCCCGGAAGCCCAACGTAAGCAATCCGATCACCAGAAGTAGGAAATGAAGGGAAGGAACTATCGACGCAGAAAAGAAAGAAGGATTCAGGATCAAGGATGTTTAATGTTCTCCAACAAGAGATATGTATCACTGTTGTCTCCACGGCCTTTACGACAATGGCAGTTGAGTTAAGAACCATTAGGGGAAATGAAAAGATTGAAGTGGTGAGTGTTGGGGGAGATGAGGTGGGCGACATCGTCATAGGAGATGGCAACACCATTGTAGAGATGGAAAATTTTGATGTGGTGGTAAGGGGATGTGCTTTGTCTGGTGGCGATGGCAAGGGTTGAAGGGTTAGAAGAGGAGGTGGAAGGAGTGAAGCTGTGGAAGCCTAGTGAAGTGACGCGAGTGATGAAAGACATGAATGGAGGGGAGGAGGAGGAGGAAGTCGATGGGAAGACGAGAGTGGCGTGGTAGATGCTCCACCAGTCATTGGATAAGGAGTGGTTAAAGAAGAGGGTGGAGTAATCAGAGGACCAAGAAAGTGAATGTGGCATTACTTTGCTGATAACGCTAATTTGGCTGGCTCACCATGCTACATGCAACATCTAACTTGGCCCGATGAGTATGACTGGGATTCTCCAATGGCCACATCAGCAATTGGGGTATCTCGATTTTCTGTGTGACTGCCCAGTGAAATGAATTAAAATTGGGTGACTAATTTGATACAAATGAAGTACAATGATTAAACTAAAATTTTGGCCATAGTTCAGTGACCTATCCAAAAATTAACCCTTATCTAGTATAGAGATACTTTGTAGAATAACATACATTGCAAACATGTTTTAATGGTTATTTTTCTTTTCAAATTGAGCTTTTAACTTTAGCATTATATAATTGATTTGCATAGACTGTTAAATTAAATTATGTTTAATTTGTAGCATTTACACATTCGGGAAAAATAACATTTTGGTTTTGTTATTAATTTTATTTTATTTTATGCAAGTCAATTGTCTATAAATGCAATATGAGTAATTCATTCCTATTATGTAGTGAAATTATGAAATTAAGAAAAAAACGTAATATGTTTAGGCACAAATATAAACGTGTCTATAATATATAATATTAAAGGCATACATGTGTCTCTAAAAGTGATGATTAAGGGAAAATACATTTGGTTTCCAAAAGTTGAATAAATGCCAATAAATTGTTCTTATAGATTATATTTAAAGACTTTTGAATTTGGCTCTATTTGTGCAATAGTAGAGGCACACATATATGTCTCAAAAAGTCGTAATTAAAGGAGAAATTACTTGTTTATATTTGCCACTATTTATGCAATATTAGAAGCACAAAAATGGGTCCTTAAAAGTGGTAATCAAAGGTAAATATATTTGCTTTCAAAGGATTGTACAAAGGCACATAAATTGTTGCTATAGAGTATCTTTAATGGGAAATACATTAGAAGAATATTAATTTTTTTGTAGATGAGGTGATAAACGGAAAATATATTTGCTTACAAAGGGTTGCATAAAGGCAAATAAATGGTTGCTATAGAGTATATTAAAATACATTTAAATTTGCCTCTATTTATGTAATATTAGAGGCATGCATAATTGTCTCTATATAATGCGATTAACTGAAAATATATTTGCTTTGAAAGTGTTGTATAGAGGCAAATAAATGGTCCCTATAAACCACATTTAAAAACCGTTGAATTAGCCTCCATTTATACAATCAAAGACAATTGTTTAATTGTTTGTAATATGCCAGTAAATACATTTAGCGATTGGACTATTGAGGACAGATTGTTTAAGTGCCTCAAAATAAGTTAGAGGCAAATAATTAAGCTTTTGAGACCAATATATATGGCACGATATCCTCTTTGTGTTGTAGTATCTCTATAGATTAAGGCTCAGATCTCCATTGGGAATTCTCTTTGAGGTGGTGAGTGATCATTGAATTCATCTACAAGAAGCTTGCCTCTAATTCTAGCTAAAAATTACCCACAAAAGTCCTAAGTTCAAGCTACCTATAGGCCCTATTTCATGCCTAACCATTGCTACCAATGACATGCTTATTTCGTGATGATGGTTCCTAAAAGAATCCTCTAGAAATGTTTTTTTTTTATTTTTTATTTTTTGGAAGATAACCATGGTCTTTACAGAGAAAAACCACGGGCTTGTTTTGTTAACCATGTCATGAACAACATATATCAATAGCAACCATGAATAATACTCATAAACCGTACAAATCACCATGGCTTCATCTTTGGAAAACCACCACTACACCTAAATGGTTTTTGGTGGCCTTTTTCAGGGGTTTTTTTAAATGACACTAAACTTATGGTCTTTAAGGCTTTTTATCAATGCCGCTAAAAAAGGAATTTAGCGGGATTTTTAATAACAAGTGTTGCAAAAGTTATTTAAAAATTTAAATTTATAATAATAAGTACTGCTAAGTTATTTATAAATTTAAATTGTAATTTAAAAATTTCTTTATAGTGCCATTTTTGTATCAAATACAGCTAAATTAATAAATCAATTAACATATCTACAATTCAGCTGTGTTTTTGAAATAAATGACACTAAATTATAAATATTTTAATTTGATTTATTCATTTAACATCGCCTTCTAAAATAATTGCTTTTAAATTATAAATATTTTGAAATTCATTTATTACTTTAGTAGAGTATTTTATTATAATGCCACTAAAATGAATTTTAAAACTAAAATTTAAATTTAGCTTCATTTGCTAAAAAAGTTTAAATTCGACTCCTTATTGTAAAAATTTAAATTTAATTATGTTTTAGACTACCTATATTTCTGATTTTCAGTAAATAGCCCCCTTTAGTGAAAAAGAGCAAAAGAAAAGTAAGACCCAAATGAAGAAGAGGAAGAGGCAAGTAAGAAGAGGAAGCTAAGAGAAGGAAAGGAAGAGGAGGAAGAGACATGAAAGAAGAGTAAGTTAAAAGAAGACAAGAAGTGGAGGAGGAAGAAGATCGAAGTTGAAGCATAGAGGAGAAGACGAAGATGATGATGATGAAGCTAGGAGATGTGAAGAAGAGTAAAAAGACGAAAAAGATAAATAAAAAGAGCAAGAAGAAGAAGAAGAGAAGAGAAAACAAATTATAACAAAATGAAAAAAACTAAAACAGAGAATAACAAAAGAAAAACAAGAAAAAAGAAAAATAAAAAAAAGGAATAAAAGGGACAAGAACACCATAGAAAGGAATAAAAGATAAGGTAAATTAGCGGCACTTCTATGTACAAGTGCCACTAATTTACCTTTTTTAATAAACTAGGCTAAATTAGCAGTGTTTTTATTGGTAAAAAGCACCCCTAATTAGTTGTATTTTTTATTGGAAAATGGCACTAAATGTTATCCAAAAAGGCAAAAGCTTTAAGGCGTTTGTTTAGAAAGCACAACTAATTTTTGGTACAATGTTGGGGCCATTTTTATTATCGTTTCACTGTTGTTTTTGGATAGTACTGTTCAATATTAAAAAAAATGCAAATAAAGACCTCTTTTGGCGTTATGCATGGATGTGGTTTGCATAAGCATGGTCATGGTTTTAGGCCTTGGTTGCATTCTAAAATTACTATTGCTCTGGTTTAGGCTATGGTTTTAACCATGTCCATGGTTTTAGGGTGAGGTGGCTTTTAAATCATCAATTGACCATCAAATCACTCCAAAGATAAAGTTAAAACCATTTTGGAGTTGTGCTTTCTAAACTTTGCACAGAAATTTTAGACAACTCTAAAATTTGAGTTGTGCTTTCTAACTTTGCACGGTTTAGAAAGCACAACTAATTTTTGGTACATTTTAGGGGCCATTTTTACTGGCGTTTCACTGTTGTTTTTGGATAGTATTGTTAAATATTAAAAAAATGCGAATAAAGACCTCTTTTGGCATTATGCATGGATGTGGTTTGCATAAGCATGGCCATGGTTTCAGGCCTTGGTTGTGTTCTAAAATTACTATTGCTCTGGTTTAGGCTATGGTTTTAACCATGTCCATGGTTTTAGGGTGAGGTGGCTTTTAAATCATCAATTGACCATCAAATCACTACAAAATACTACCCAAATACTATTCTTTTACTGCCAAAGTGATAATGAAAGCCTAATCATGAAATATAAATGAATTGAGGACCAAAACACATCAAAGCATTCAAGGATCACTAAAATGCTATAGATTTTGATGTGAAAAGCATGTTTCATCAAGCATTTATCAAATTTAGACACAATTAAAAATTTTCTTGTCCTTAAGAAAATAAGTCTGGAAATTAAGAAAAATAAATGCTTGACCTCAGGGTTAAAATACTAGGGAAGTAATTAGCAATAGGAGAGCACTCAATTGCATTCAATGCAACATAAAGAATCAACTACAAAAAATAGTTAAACTTGACTTGTGGTTCCTCAAAAATGTTTGTGCAAAGTCTTCTCTTACTTTAATAGAAATCAATTGAATAATCATGCAAACAAAGGACTTAAGAAACTCCGAAATTTTTTCTCTAAAGTTTCCACTTTTTTCTTTCTTACATAATTTTCTTTTCCTTCCATCTTTTTCTTTATCTATTTTTATTTTATTTATTTTTTCTTTAAATATGAGCGGTAGCTTTCACACATCCTTCAAGGTAGCCCTCTCTCTTAGTATGGATTATGGAAAGCATCCGACTTTCGAAAGAGAAAATTCACACATTTGAAAGTGGTAGCTCTTTCAATTAAACACACATCTTTTGAGGTGATCCTCTATTTTCAGGACTTCCAAAAGTTACTTCACACTTTCAATAGAAAAACTTTGGGTAAAAACTCAACTATTTTACAACAACATATATTTTTTTTCTCTCTTTTCTATTATAAACTAAGTCTTTAAAACATATTATGGACCCCACCCCTTTTGTCCTCATGATCTAATTAAAAAGCTTAAGCGTCTAAATTCCCATCAAATTAATTGAATCTCTCTTTTCCTTTGTCATTCATGACCCTGAGATTTAAGCCTCAGTTTTGCTCCTACTTTGATCTTATAGAGGAGCTAGGAAGTGTAGAGATTTTTCAAAGTTTGGCCAATTTTCCATATTGGTCACCGTAATTTGGACTTATTTCAAAAAGTGGTCCAAACTTCAATTTGCGTTAATTTATTTAGAGAACTTTAATTTTCTTTTACTAGCAAGTGATCCAATGGATTCCAACATTTGTTTAATGGATTGGCCACCGGATTTTCTCCATCAACACTTACTTGTTGAGCTGGCTGCCACATGGCCCATTTCCACGTTACAAATAGATACCACTCGAATTAAGTCTCACCACATCGGGGATGCTCAACCACGCATCGGCCATGTCAAAAGTTTTCACCATGCGTACAAGGAGGGCCATTGTCTTGACAAAATGCCCTTGATTTTGAGGCTAATGTAAGGACAGAGAAAGACAAAGGAGAGAAACGATAGAGAGAGACATAGGGAGAAGGGGTGGTATTGGCAAGATTGTCGGCATTAATCAAGCTGGGGAGAGACACATAGTTGAGTTGTGGGCATCTGGGATCATCTTTCAAACAGGAGGAGGAGGTTTAATTGTGAAGATGTCAGTAAATTAGGAAATAAGGACGCCAGGGCAAGAATCTCTTGAATACTGTGAGTGCTTCTCTTAAACCTTGCATTCCTATTGATATATGATCTTTGGAGCCTTATATAAAGTACGGAGTTTACTTGTATCTTGTGAAGACGTCAACTTAGACCATATAAAAACCTTAAAGTTAATTGGAGTTTACTTCTATTTGGTGATATTTGCAAAGTAATCACCATGTATTTAAAAAAAATATGTAGCTTGTCTTGGGGGGAAGAAGATCATGTGTATGTGCTTATAGATAATATAACAATAGACAAAAAAATATATCATTGAAAAAGTGGAAGTAGTAGTATTATATGCATAAGAAATATAATAATTAGTAGTGATATAATATGGGTTAGTTATTTGACACACCCCTTGCGTGAGACCCTCAAGTGCACGTGTTTTTTGAAGTAATAAATCCCATGTAAGTGGGTATTGTATCCACATGGAGTAGGGAATAAAAACACCAAGATTGCTACTTAACCAAGCGAAGATGAAACAATGATTCTGTTGATAAGATGTAATCTAGACCAAATAAAAGAAATAAGAAAGAGAGGCACAAATAACTGAGAGGAAAGGCAATCGATAAGAAGTGGGGTACTCTGATATTGTTCTACCTACGATTATTGCTTCAAGTGCAAACCCAACTATTATGCTTCCTAACTAATGCAAAGAACTCTAGGAAATGGAGGTAGGATAAATCAGACTGGTGTGGAAAGAGGACGCTCTGCTACCTCTCGACTCACCCTTTCGACTCTTTCCAATCTAGCTTTGGCTAACCCTCGTGGTGTGTCACTCACTCACAAAGATTACCAATGTGAACTCTCAACCCTAGTGTCACTCTGAGGGAGAAATCATTCAATAAGCATTCAATATTGGAACTCAATTAAAACATCAATTAAGGAAACCATAATAAAAGATTAATGAAACAAATACATCCTAAGGTTCACAAATCCAAGTACCCACTAGGGGTTTAACTCTCCATGGAGCAAGATATAATCAATAGTAAAATCGGAAGTAAAAACAAGTAATCCACAGGAAAACCACCTTGGTAGTCGTGTCGATGGTCTTGTGGAGTAGCCTTATCCTCTCCAAAAGTCTCCCTCGTCAAGCTAGGACACACCTCACCAAATCGGTACCGACGAAATCTCCACCAATAGTTGTCTTCCAAGAGAAACGTAGTGTCGAAGCCGTAGAACCACTTCAAAAAGCCTAGCTAATACCTCTCTATAACCCTAGTTGCAAACCTCTCAAGAGTTGGAGATAAGATGGAAAAAAGGATCCTCAAATCGGGCTGAATCGCGGCTTTAAATAGGCTGGAATCGGGCATCCACACGGCCCTGTGAAATTTGAACACGCCCCTCTGGAAACTCCACATGGGCTGTGAACAATAACTGATATAATAATTGCCACAGTGATTTGTTACAATACCTGCTACAATACCCGGCCAAAAACACTCCCGATTCACACTTTTTATCGAGGCAACATAAACGAGCACACGTTTATGCCGTAGATCGCGTCGCTTCTTCAATAAAAAGCCTCATTGGTGAAGATCTTGATATCATTGCACAAGTCAGGATACGCAAATAAGACTGCCTTCGTGCCCTTCCAACTCATTGTAATTGCTTGAATTCATGGAGGTTGGCACACATTCCCGTATCTTTGAGCCCAACTTGTGTCTTCGCATTTGTTCCTTCCAAGATTTCATCAAATAGTGCATTCACGATCTACATTGGCTTTTTTCTTACATATTTGGCTCTACAACCCTACATGCGCCAAAGTAACACAAATACAAATGTATTAGTGCTAAACTGATAAAAGTAATGTTCAACGCAAGAAAAGAATATCTCATATTACTAATACACAAGAACTTATCATTATTTCAGATGACATGTTATTTAGTTTACTCCGCACACATGTAGAGGAAAATAATAAGCATTAGTGTATTAGTTTAGCTGGTTATAATTAGGTTTACTATGTACTTCGAAGTGGTTTAGATGGTCTTATGTTAAATTGCATACCTTAAGTTTGAATTAAATGTCCATGTATATAATTTACTGAACTTGGGTGTGTTGTACCTGTTCATGTAGGCGAGGGAAACTTAGTGGTGTTCCATGTAGTTATTCCATTCGGTCTTGTACTATAATAATGAAAAACCAGAAAATTATTTGCATGCATTATACAAGGTAAACACATTCATGGACACATATAGACAGATCCTGCACCCAACCCATAACAAAAATTCATCGCCAAAGAGTGACCAGTGTCCCATCATACCACCTGAGGCAGTGAACAAAAGAAGGGGCATGAATACTATGATGGAGAGAAAAGATATGGGTGAAAACGCTGGATTCACTAGTGGAAAGGGCAGTAGGAAGGGAGTGAGAATAACTTGCAGCTTGTGTGGTGCTTCAGGGCATAATGAAAGATTCCATGGACATCAAGTTAGCTATTGGATAGTTCAAGTATATTTCAATGTATGTTAGCCCATCTGTTATACATGGGGTTTTAAATTTAATCGTGTGTATTGCAGGGAGAGATTACATGTTTAGTTGGTCAAATAAGTCAAACATGCCAAACCATCCCAGGGCCAATGGTATTCTACTATTGTTGTTATATAGTGCCTTTATTTATTTATTTATTTATTTATTTATTTATTTATTTTGGTCATAAGAGAACTTATATTAAACAATCATATAATTTGTGCTTTGTGGACATTGCAAGGTTGATAATTTAGTGGTCACAAATCAAAATGAGGTAAATGTAACACTGATGGAGGGCCATAAATATAATCTATCAAAGGTGATTACTCAAGTAAATGTAATTCATCAAGCTTTCATAGGTGATTAACTTCACATGTTGATTTTTTTAATATCCTTGTAGGGGAGAATGGATCATGTATGGTAGGATTACACATAGCACGGGATCAATCAATTCATATTAATGTTGCTGTTTCACAATAAAATGGGAAGTTCTTGTTCTACAAGAAATTGTATACAACCATTTTTAATTTGGTTTTGCAATTTTATTTATCTTTAATTTCAACGTTGTTATTGAGTTTTTGATTTTGTGTAACACCTAGGTAGTTGCATTATATGACCAACCCCTCTCCAAAGCATCAGTTGGCTTGATTTCTCACATGATTAAATGAAAATTACACATTATAGGGTCTACAAAAGGGAGGCCAAATGAAGCATCATCTGTGGCATTTCATAATCAACTACTAAATGAGGTTGTGCCTCTGTGAGCGTAAGAAGTGTTTAAGGTTAGTTAGGGTCTACCGAATCTGACTAAATTTGAATTTTTTTACTAATGAAAAAAATACAAAATGCAGGTTGTTGCAGATCTAGAACAATCCATGTTGGATCCTCATTGGGAGAAGCTCAGATGAAGAGGCAACAATTAACAAGAAAAGGGACCAAAATGACAAAACCAGCAAAAACAAAATTAACACAACCAAAAGATCAAAGGATTCACAAGGACTCTCAAGAAAAGGGCAAAACTGAATGTGAAGACAAAAGAAAAAAAATATGGTTGCCTCCAGGAATTGGATCTTAGTTCATGGATTGCTATTGGGATGATGCAATTTTTGTTTTTTTGTTTTTGGTTAAATTATTTTTGTAACACTTCCCAGTTGTGTGAAAAGTTTTTGTAACCTTGCCACCAAGTAACAGTTATATTATTGTCTAGGGAATGTCATTACTTTAGATATTGACTTTAGAAAATGTAAATTGAAAGGCAGAAATTCAATTGAATCCACTAAATTGTCTGAAATCAGTAGCCAATGTATGCATTTGCTTAAATTTGAGCATTTTACTATGTAAATTTCTAATTCATTTATTTAAATGAGCCATTTGATAAGTGCTTGTGTGATAAGAATGTGAAGTATTCTTTCATTACGATGAGCATTACTTTTATCAAGTTTTAGCCCTAATATGTGTGCATTTATGTTACATTCATGCATATAGGGTTGTGAAGCTGAATGTTAAAGAAAGAAGCCAATATAGGTCGTGAACGCACTATTTGGAGGAAATCTTGAGAAGGTTCAAACGTGAAGAAATAAGTCGGGTTCAAGATGCAAGAATGTGTCCCAATCTCCTTGTATTCAAGTTAGCACAATGATTTGGAGGGGCACAAAGGCAGTCCCATTCGAGTATCCCGGCTTGTGCATTGATAGCAAGATCTTCACCAAAGAAGCCGTTTATTGAAGAAGCAAGGCGATCTACAACTTAAACTTGTGCCCATTTACGTTACCTCGATGAAAACATGAATTCGGGAGTGTTTCAGGATATTACTATAGCAGGTTCTTTTCACATCCGGCCGAAAAATGTGAAGTTCAGAGAATCCACACGGGCGTGTGGACATTATCCATGCCCGTGTGGATACTTGATTCCAGCCCTATTTAAGGCCGATTTTAGCCCCGATTTCAGAATTCTTTTCTCCATCTTTTCCCCAAACTTGAGAGAGGGGAAAAGATGGAGAAAAGAATTCAGCCCCGATTTCAGCCCTATTTAAGGCCGATTTCAGCCCTATTCTTTTCTCGGTTGGACAGAGTAGCCACAGGGGCGTGCGGCTGTCCCTGTGGATCGGGCGCATGGGCGTGGATAATTTTTGCACGCCCTTTACAGTTGCATTCAGAGACATTGTGTGTTTTCCCGATAGTGCATAGGGGCGTGTGCCTGCTCTTGTGAAGCTCTCCTGTGGAGGCGTACTGGCGTGGGTAATTTGCACTACGCTCGTGCGGATGTACAGAACGTCAAGAGGCGTGAGTTTCTTTTCAAAGTCTCATCATTACCCTTCATTTTCACACTCCTAATTTGTCTGAAAGTACACTCGCACTCTTCCCCGATCTCTTGCAACCATTTTGGATGGATTTTCATTGGTTTTTCAGCCGATTCCAAGTTTTATAACTCAACTCGTCGATTATGGCACCTCGGTCCAAGAAGCAAGTTGATAAACGGCCGTGAGTCATCTCCTAAGTCGGAAAGCATGAGATTTGCTATTCCTGAGCATCAAGTGCGCTTTGAGCAATTATCAAATTTGAGATTTGGACAATCTCGCCTACTAGACACTAGTATACTATGGGATATACAGCAGGGAGATGAGTTAGCAGATGAGGTCGAGGATCTTGTTTCAGTCGGTGGTTGGAGGAAGTTACTGTTGATCAAGGAGCCATCCATTCGTGTACTTACTATTGAGGTCCATCATCATTCGAATTTGATAGATCTTATGCGCGATTTGACAGCATTGACGCCATTCAGTTTAGAGCATTTGGTCATCACCATAGCATGAGCATTACTCAGTTTTCAGTTTGGCTCGGCTTGTACGAGTAGGCATTTACAAACACTGAGGAGTATGCCCAGTTACCTACAGATTACCATGGAGCCTTGACCCCGCAGAGAGCGTACGGAGCATTGTGTGGTTAGGGCCAGTATGAGCCGGGGGTGTCCAAGGCCACGTGCCTTTCTTGACCTACGTATCGATATTTGCATGCCATTCTGAGCAGGTCGGTGAATGGTCATGGTGATAGCACTGACATTTTGAGCTGGTAGGAGCTGTTGTACCTGTACTCAATGGTTTAGAGCACACCCATTCATCTAGGTCACATTGTCGCAGAGTGTATACGACATCAGGGACAGTACATCAGATTGGGTGCAATCTTCTCGGGCCCCCTATATTAAGAGATTAGTTATGGGCATGGGTCTCCTGGACATGATTCGTGGGGACCGAGAAGATGAGTATACCTGCACCTCTCAGCTTGGAGACGATGAGATTGATGGGGATGATCCGTAGAGTCTAGTCAGGGGTGTATGCTCTGATTACTCCTGCCCCAGAGGGAGTAGAGGGAGGGGATGATCTAGGCAAGGGTTCTCAGTCTGCTCCTTAAGCCCCATCCGACACCGATGGAGACCGAGGCACCTCCTTTGGCAGAGGAGCCACCCCAGTACGCATGTTTTCACCATCTTGAGCGAGACGTTGCCTCATCATTTGTACTGAGACCGCGGACTCCCCAACTCCTCCAGCATCATTTTCTCCTGATCCTCCTGCACTTTTTGACTATCCAGCAGCAGTAGAGCCGGCAGCGGATGACACCGACAATTTTACTTTATTTTTCAACGTTTTTATTACCTTTGCATTTCATTTTGGATTTGTATACTCAGAAAGAACTTTTCTTCTGAGTTTATTTTCGTTTTGATGTCTCGAGTTGTATTCATTGCTTCATCTTTTATATACTCAAGCTGTTTTTGTTTTATCGAGCTTCATTGAACCCCCTCGTGTATGCGTGCAGATGGTCTTATCAGCATAGGAACTGAGAACTACTCATGAACACGGCCAAGGTGCTTCGGCATTTGATCGTGTGTGCTTCACTACCTCTTGGAACAACACTCCCACGGATTTAGCTCCATTAAATTCAACACTAGGAGTCAGCGGAGTATTGCTTTGATTGCTTCTCCCACATATATTCGTATTTGATATATTATGAGTGAGCTTGGATGTGTACATTGGGAACAAAAGTGTGGAGGGAGCTTCATAATGCACATCTCCTTCATATTAGTTTTGATTGATATACATGCTCACATAGCCAATGGTGGTTCACCTTAGTTGCAATGATTGTATTCTTGAGTTAAAGAGAATTTTTAACATTGATTGTTCTCATGCCCTAGTTTTTGCTTGAATTTCTAGGAATTTTTGCCCGGTTGACACTTGTTGCACTACTCACTCTTTAAATACTTTTGGAAACTCAAGTTTGATGTTAAAGGGACTAGTTATAGTTGTTTCTTTTGTTAATTGCTTAAAAAAATGGAAAAAGTAAAAGAAAGAATAAAATACTTTTATTTTTTTTTAGTTGTGCTTGTTTAGCGGAAAGAGTTACCACCTATGAAGTATGAAGCTACTCTCATAAGTCGGATACTAGTTATGCCCAAATGAGAGAAAGTGCTATCTCATAGGATGAGTGAAAGCTACCACTCCGGTAGAAAGAGATACCACCTCGAAAGTGTGAAAGCCAACTTAGTGTGTAAATTTTTTACTAGATCACTAAACTTTGGCTTATTTTCACTTTGATCACCGAACTTCAATTTGTATCAATTTGGTCACTCAACTTTAATTTGATTTCACCGAGCAATAAATCAAGGATTTTCAACTCCTAATCGATTACATGGTTGTCTGAAAATTCGAATTAGTCTTCCCTATGACACATTATTAAGTTTATTGGAGGTGTCTATATCATTGAAAAAGAACTACATTATTCATTTAGGGGCCGAAATCCCTTGATTTGTTACCTATTAAAATCAAATTAAAGTTGAGTGATCAAATTGATGCAAATTAAAGTTTGATGATCAAAGTAAAAATGAGCCAAAGTTTAGTGACCTACTAAAAAATTTACACCCCAACTTAGCGGCCGCTTCGGAAAGGACTAACTTAGAAGATGTGTGATGCTACTGCCATCTCTTTGCTTTGTTATGTTGTGTGGAGAAATAAGTCCTTTGTATTTAGAACTTTGAGGAGTATACCTTGTGTTGACTTGAGTGAGTTTACACACACTTACACGACTTCGGGTTTGTTGTCCTTTTTGATTCAAGTTTTTAGGTAGAGCATTGATTTTTCATATTTGGTGTTGAATTTCCCTTATTTATAGAATTCTCTCTTTGCATGTTTTGGCGAACCTAAGGCCAAGCACTTCCAATATTTCCTTCGTATATACTTCAATGTTTTAATTTTTGCTTGAGGACAAGCAAAAGCTTAAGTGTCGGGGAGTTTGATAAATGCTAGTGTGATAAGAACGTGAAGTAATCTTTCCTTATGATGAACATTACTTTTATCAGGTTTTAGCGCTAATATGTGTGCATTTATATTACTTTCATGCATATAGGGTTGTGAAGTTGAATGTTAAAGAAAGAAGCCAATGTAGGTCATGAACACACTATTTGGAGGAAATCTTGAGAAGGTTCAAACGCGAAGTTATAAGTCGGGTTCAAGATGCAAGAATGTGTGCCAACTTCCTTGTATTCAAGTTAGCACAATGATTTGGGGGGCACAAAGGTAGTCACATTCGAGTATCCTGGCTTGTGCTGTTTATTGAAGAAGCATGGCGATCTACGACGTAAACATATGCCCGTTTATGTTACCTCAATGAAACATGGATTCAGTAGTGTTTCGGGCCATTATTGTAGCAGGTTCTGTTCACAGCCGGCCAAAAAAGTAAAGTTTAGAGAATCCACATTTGTGTGTGGACATTATCCACGCCCATGTAGAGAATCCACAGGGGCGTGTGGATGCCCAATTCCAGCCCTATTTAAGGCCGATTTCAGCCCCGATTTCAGAATTCTTTTCTTCATCTTTTCCCTAACTTGAGACAGGGCGGCGGCTAGGGTTTTGAGAGGTATTGGAAAGGGATTTGGAGAGGTTCTATGGCTTCGACATCGCGCTCAATTTGGAAAAAGGTTAGTGGGAGAGCTTTCATCGGCATCATTCCGGCAAAGTGTATCCTAGGCCGGACAAAGGGACCTTTGGAAGAGTCGAGGTATCTCCAGAAGACCATTGTCATGACGAGGGGGTTTTATATGGATTACTTGCTTTTACATTCAATTTCATCGTTGATTGTAACTAGCTCCATGGAGAGCTAAACCCCCAAGTGGGTACTTAGGTTTGTGAATCCTAGGATGTATTTGTTTCATTAAACCTTTTATTATGATTTCATTAATTGATGCTTTATTTGAGTTCCAATCTTAAATGTTTGATTAAATGAATATTCCCCTAGAGTGACACTAGGGCTGAGAGTTCTTATTGGTAACCCTTGTGAGTTAGTGACACACCACGAGTTAGACACACCCTTTTTCCTCCAGTATGATTTATCCTACCTCCATTTTCTCAAGTTCTTTGCGGTCATAGTAGAGTGAATGGGCTAAGGATGACTTTTCGCTGGGGCTTAGTTGTAGAGGCAATGGAGTGAAGCGTTGAAGTGATTTTAACACCTAGGGCTTAATTGTGACTAGGGACCTTCCACCTGGACCAAAGGGTTACGTCTACATCTAAGAAGAGGATTTATCACTTGGAATCCCAGGAACTCATTGCGATTCTGTATGAGTGCGAGGTGCTGAGATTGTTCGATTTCTCTTCCGGGACATGTATAGAGCAGGCATGGTTGACCTTAGATTTGGGACCATGTATTAAAGGATCTCCATGATTCATTAATGCATTAGTTAGGAAGCATAATAGAGGGTTTTACACTTGAACCGATCGTCCTAGGTGGAACAATATCCAAGAACCCCATTTATATCAATTACCATACCTACCCTTTACTTGTGCTTCTCTTTCTTGTCTCTTTTATTCTTGTGTACATTACATTTTCTTAACAAAACCATTATTCATCTTCCACTTGGTTAAGAAATAATTTAAGTATTTTTATTCCCTACTCCCTGTAGATACGATATCCACTCACCTGGGATTTTATTACTCGACAAACCCGTTCACTTGCGGGACATAAGCAAAAGGCGTTATCACCAACTAATGTGAAGTTGTGATTATTTATTTTGGAAAATTGTCTTTATCTATGTGATGTATTGTCACCAGCTGAAAACTGGTGTAATTTTTAATGCTGCATTTCAATTAAATGTATGTAATTTTGTCTTCATTCTTGCATTTTTCATGGGTGGATTTATGTTTCATTGGAAGAAAATGGTTGTTGCAGCCAAAATTGGATAAAAATTCTTTTATTTGAGTTTTGTTTTTTTTTCGTATGTAGCTTTATGATTCATTTCGGCAGGGACACCAAGCTCCATTAAACAACAACTTTATTTAATTTCGAACAAAAATTGCATTAAAAAAACCTCAACGACTAATACAACATAGTAGAACTGAGGGAACAACTCAGTACAATTGAGGGCAAGAATACAGATGAATACCAAACAAAAAACTTAAACAATAATGAAAACCCCAATTGCCACCCTAATGCCCTGACTATAATAGGCTCCGAACATACAACCAAATCAATCGCCAAAAATTACAAAAACAAAAAAAAATTATAAATAAATCATGATCAAACAGATCAAACCACAACACTCTCAGAAGGGCTGTTGAAATTTTGAAAATGCTTTATCTATCGCTTGGTTCAGTCTAGCAACCATGAGAACCCTTGCGTCTCTCTCTATGTATCCCTAGCTTCACCAAAACAATCTCTCTGAGTGTATTCCTAGCTTCACCAAAACAAAGGCACCTTGTCAGGATGATGGCCCTTCTTTTATGCATGGCTGAGCTTTCCCAACGTGGCGAGACTTAATCTGAGTGGCATCTATTTGTGATGTGGAAGGAGACCACATGGCAGCCAGCTCGACATGTAAGTGTTGATGGGGAAATTCCAAAGGCCACGCCACCAAACAAAGGTAGGAATCCATTGGATCACTTGCTAGTGAAAGAAAATATCAAAGTTCAATAATGAAATTGATACAAATTGAAATTTGGATCCCATTTTGAAATAAGTCCAAAGTACGGTGACCTGTATGGAAAATTACTCGACAAAGTTCCTTAGTCGGGGTGACGAAGTTGAGAGGAGTTTTCCGTCATCAACTACTGGGAAAGTTTAGAGGTAGGTAGCATTGCTTTTCTGCCTTGGATGTATACCTGATCCTTGTTTTTGATCTTGTAGTCAGTCATAGTGTGTAAAAATCTTTTGTAGGTCACCAAACTATCGTCAAATATCAAAATGGATACCACACTTCAATTCATTTCTTTTTGGATACCACACTATGATTTTGTTTCATCGCGAGGGTACCTGTTCATTTCCGATGAGAAATTGGTGACCTACAAAAGATTTTTACACAATTCATTTCTTTTTGGATACCACACTATGATTTCGTTTCATCACGAGGGTACCTATTCATTTCTGATGAGAAATTGGTGACATGGCCACCGAAACGACCAAGTGGCACTGATTTTGACAAATGATTTACTGACGTGGAAAAGACAAGCAAGGATAGTTTAATCAATTAATCCATATAAGCATTTTTTGGCCACATCAACCTCCCACCTTTCTTCTTCTTCTTTGTCTACTACCTTCTGTTCTTTCTCTCAATCTCATGGTTTTCTTATTCTCCTTCTTGTACTTCGTCTTCTTGGGCTTCGGCTTTAAAGTCATCCCTTTCACTTGGCTCTCGTCCCCTTCCACCACTAAGCTCGAATCTGTCATCATAGACTAGCTCGCTCGAAGTTCTCATCTTACCCTCCTCCTTCATTTTCTCCTCCAGCACTTGTGGTGGCGTCCTCTAAGGTACCACTTGCTAAGCCATTCTTTGTTCCATGCTTGCCGCCTATGAAAAAACACTCTCTCACCAGTCATCATTGTGCCTCCGACCTAGAAGTCTACTCCTCCGACAGAGCCCATTCCTCCTTCCAAAAGCTGCCAAGATTGCTGGCATCCTCCCCTCCAACTTCCGTTAGCTCTCTCCCACTTCCTCTTCTACCTTTTTTTCTATCTCTTTTTCTTTTCTCCGGCAAACAATCTCCAAAGATCTTTCCTCCGGCCTCATCCTTTTCTTCATCTGCGCAACTGTGACACCGTCGGCACAACCTCATTCTCCACCGTTGACCTTATCAAATTAAGAGCTCTCACTTATTACAGTGGAATTTAATCTTTGGCTCCACATTGACTCAGCCTAAACGGGCAGTGCCGCTAATTGCCCAGAATTCTGACCCGACATCGATGGAGTCGACGGTGCTAGCTTTCTTAGTCTCAATGCTCACAAATGGCTCTTAATCAACTTGGATTGTTGTTGTCTCTTGGTGAAAGACCAGATGGTGCTGACTTCGGGGTTGTCAAATGACCCAGAGTTCTTAAAGAATGATGCTAGTGATTCCAAGGATAAGAATATGGTTCACTATAAAGACTGGCATGTGGCTATGAGTTGCCGGTTTAGGGCCATGTAGCTATGGTCCATTCGTAGAAGCCATGGAATTAGTTGGATTCAGAGTGTGATAAGTGGGCTCATAGAGATAGCCAAGAAGTTTGAGAGAATGGTTGCCGGTGACCAGAGGTTTGAGGTGGTGGTTCCGATGACCTTTGTTATGGTTTGCTTTAGGTTGGTGGAGCCGGAAGGATGGCCGGAGGAGGTTAATGAGTTGAATCGGTCTAGTACGGTTTCCATGACAATTATGTGATCAGGTTTGAGCAAAGAAGATGATGAAGAAGAAAACCAGGAGATGGAGAGGAAGAAGAGAAGGCGAGAAGAAGAAGAAGAAGAAGAAGAAGAAGGTGGGCGGTTGATGTGGCAAAAAAAAATGGTTACATGGATTAATTTATTAAACTATCTTCGCTGGCTTTTCCATGTCAACAAATCATCTGTGAAAATCCATGCCACGTGGTATTTTTGGCGAGTCATGTCACCAATTTCTCATAAAAAAATGAACGAAATACGCTCTCGTTGAAATGAAATCATAGTGTGGTATCCAAAAAGAAACAAATTGAAGTGCGATATCCATTTTGATATTTGACCATAGTTTGGTGACCTACTAGGACTTTTACCCCCAGTCATAGTTAAAGCTTTTATTGAGTGGTCTTCTTGCATAGTAGTGTAATTGAAGCCTAGGAAGCATGTTGCTAAAAATGCTAATATATGCTTTTGAATGGCTAAAACCTATGCATCAATTTTTTCTCTTCATAGCCCATTTGAATAGTCAATAAAATACTGATAGTTAATAAATAGAGCTCAACCCCACACATTTCAATCAAGTATCACACTTTATTCAAAACTAAAATGAAAAACACACAAAACTAAAGCTTCAAAGCTATGTGCTAAGGAAATCACTTGGGTTGCCTCCCTATAAGTGTTTTTTTATGTTACAAGCCTGACATAGCTATTACCTCAATAGCATCGTAGGAAAAAACTTGTGTTACAGTGAACAACATAGACCATCTTGATTTCAACTTACCAAGGAATAACCTTATTCTTGCATTGAAGAGAAGTACTTGAGCTCCTACTTGAAAGTCTTTACCACACTTCAGATTCCGGTGATGATACCTCTTCTTGCGTTCCTTGTATAACTCCTTGTTTTCATAAGTAGTCAAATGCCATTCTTCGAGCTCTTGGAGTTGTAACTTCCTCTCCTTTACTATAAGATGAATATCAAGATTTGAACTTTTTAGTGCCCAGTATACCTTGCGTTCATGCTCTAAGAGTAAATGGCAATCTTTTCCATACACGAGTTTATATTGTAATGTTGTTATGGGTGTTTTAAATGCAGTCTTGTATGCCCACAAGGCATCATCTTACTTTTTTAACCAGTCCTTTTGGTGGTGAGTGATGGTTTTTTCTAGGATTTTCTTTAGTTGCCTATTGGAAACCTCTACTTGTTCACTTGTTTGTGGATGATAAGGGGTAGCTAGTTATGCGTAACTCCATGTTTCTTTAATGTTTCTTCAATTGATCATTACAAAAATCTATATCTCTATCACTTTTGATTGTCTTATGACTGCCAAATCTAGAGAATAGCCATCTCAGGCTTGCACTTCACCCATTTGGAAATGTAATCAACAGCCACTAAGATAAATTTGTTCCCAAAAGATGTAGGAAAAGGACCCGTGAAATTAATGTCCCCAAAATAAAAAATTTCACAAATAAGACTGGAATATTGAGGCATTTCATCTCGGTGAGTCTCAATTTTTGAGAGGCGCTCTCCTTAAAAGCGAGATAGAGAGTAGGTTATAGTGTCAAACCTCGGTGACGTTGAATTTTGCAACTACTGTCCAATAACTGATTTGTGTGGAGAGGGTGCGAGCAGGATTATAGGCCTAACTGCTACTCTTAAGGAGGGTAGTCTCTCATAGTGGTGATGTTCTAGAAGTTGTATTTTAGTCCGATCTACCTTAAATCACCTCTATATTCACTTCTTCAGTCTTGAAATGCAATTAGATCCCATGGTGAACAGAAGAATACAACTCTGTATTAGTTTGGCATTAAACATATGATAGTTTATGTTAGATGTAGTTCAAATGATATATAAAATATTCATGTTCAAGAACTTATCAAAATGCAAGTATGAAACTAATCTACCCTTCGAGATGCATGCAATGCAATTCTCTCTCAATCCTTTTTTAATGGAAATGCAAGCTTCCACTCACACTGTTTTAATCATCTCTCAACATGTGTAGAAGAATAGAAGAATTCAAGGCATTCAACTAAAAAAGTAAAGTATAGAAGATAAACAAAACAAAATCAACTCATACAAAAGAAAATTAGAGTTTCAAAGTATAAAATACGAAAGATAAAAGAAATAGAAGTCCAACAAAACAAAATAATAGATGATGATAATGATGATGGAATCAACAAATCACTATAAATATGGTGGAGAAGGTGTAGTAAGTGAGTATCATACAAAAGAAAATTAGAGTTTCAAAGTATAAAATACGAAAGATAAAAGAAACAGAAGTCCAACAAAACAAAATAATAGATGATGATAATGATGATGGAATCAACAAATCACTATAAATATGGTAGAGAAGGTGTAGTAAGTGAGTAACAATCTCAAACTTAAAAACTTCAAATAGAACCCGTGTACATTTCAGCAAGTAAGCAATCCAAATAAATACATGGGCACCTTGTACATGACTATTCAAAACCCAGCCAAGGTTGTACCAAGAAGAAGATGACCTTGTAGATGAAGTATACACCAGTGTACATTTAGAGAATGATTCAGAGGAGAACACGAGCAGACGCAAATAGACGTGGCCATTTTGAACCGAAACCTGTGGAACCGAATTGGAACCTAACCGTCAAAAACTGAACCGTAATCGGCAAAACCGCAACCGTCCAAAAACCGAAACCTGAACCTTCATACAAGGTTCGGTTACGGTTGTAGTATTTGAAAACCGTGGAACCTCCGGTTCAACCGCCGGTTCAACCTTCGGTTCACGTTAAATCAGAATATCATTTATTTGAAAATAATACCTTAGATTTTCTTTTAATATATTATTTTGGATATTGTTTATTTTTTATATTCATATTTAATAGAGCATAATATTATTAAAATTAAATTTTGGATTTATATTATTATTAAGAATCACAATTAAATTAAAAAAAATTAAACATCATAAATCAAATATAAAAAATAATATCATAATAATTTACTAGTGTTAAGCCAGAAAAAGATAAACTTATGTTAAAAATAATATTTGCACCGGCATAGCTATGAACTTGTGATTCTTGTGAACTTGTGATGATTTTTATAATATCTTTTAAATTTGAAACTTAACCAAGTATATAAGTATATCGTTACTCAAACTTTTAAAAACAACAAATTAAATCTAAATTTTAAAATTTATTTATAAATTATCTCATTATGATGATTTTCCCATTATATTTGAAAATGCATAATATTATCAAAATTAAATTTTGGATTTATATTAAGAATCGTAATTAAATTAAAAAAATAAAATATTATAGAACAAATATAAAATATAATCTCATAATAATTTGTTAGTGTTAGGTCCAAGATAATCATTTACCCGACAATTTACCTATTATCTATGTTTATGGTGATTATCTAAACATAATACTTTAATGGAGCCAATATTTTAGATGAAAGACGATCAAGGTTAGGTCCAGAATCATTGGAAGCACAAACTTGCCTTGATGATTGGGAAAGAGCTAGGCTACGAAGTCAAAATGACCTTATACACTCATCATCATCAGACGAGTGGGTAAATGATGGCTCAGGTACAACAACGGCGGCTTATAGTTCCAACTCCTCCGACGATGATGCAAAGCAATTAGACATTATGAAAATATGGAAAATATGTATAATGAAAATAAAAGAAGAACTATGTGGGCTTTGATTCCTCTAGAGGATACGTAGGCAACTTGATATAATTAAGTTCAAGCCCTTTATTTTTTTTATTTCTTCCCTTATTATACTTTTATTGCAAAATATCGTTTTGAATTATTAATACTTTTATTTTTTTAATAAAATATTGTATTAAATTAATTCTAGTATTTTTGTGTTCATTTAATTTGAAATATTGAATTATTTAGTTTAACAAAAAAAAACATGAACCGTTTGAACCGTCAAACCGGAACCGTTGAACTGAACCACCAGAACCTGAACCGGAACCGAACCGCCATGAACCTTGCCTAGGCGGTTCGGTTCCGGTTCAAAGGTTTTTGAAACCGGAACCGGCTGTTCAGGAACCGTAACCGGCGGTTCCTGAACCGTGGCCATGTATAGACGCAAAGCACATGGCCGTGCAACTCTAGAGCTAAAGTGAGAATCCATCCAAAGAGTTACATGGCTAGAGGAAGAGGTACATGGCCATGTAGAAATAATTGTGTACAACCAGCTGTGTACTCTAAGGAGCAAACTCTTGATCCATCTAGAGATATACACAGGCAAGATATACACCCATGCACTTGATTGTGTACCAGTTATTTTTCTCGGGTTTTAAAAATAGAAGGCCAAAAAATTTATCTGGGATTTAGATTTCTGACCTAATTTTTGGGAAAAAAGACAGAGGCCTAATGACTAAGGTTTGGGACAGATCAAAGCATCAAGAAGGAGATTGAATGAGTCACTAGAGTGACGAGCCAAGGGTGATATTATCGGCTTACGTCTAGTCCAACCTTATAGACATTAAGAGAAGGCTTCTTTTCTATGGCTAGGATTCTAGAGCTTTATTTCTATTATTTAACATTGACCAAGTGGAGGGCTAACTTCCTTTGGTGTCCGGATTGAAGTAGCTTGGGATGACTTTATTTTGATATTGCTTTTTAATATAGATTTTCTTTGGCTTTTTGGGTTAATGTATGTTTCTTTATTATTGGCCTAGTGTAACGAGAGTGGCTATTTCATAATGATGTCGTGATTGAGATTGAGAGATTTATCACAAGAGATTATCCATAGATGAAGGGAATCAAGAGTGCAAGATAGAGGTAGGCCACTTGTGATTTATCTGGATTGGAGTTGAGTAGCGACAGCTACGATTTCTATTAGGGATTTCCTAAATCGCTATGCAATTGTTAGAAAGTAGTTTAGAAGAGATTTACTCCTATTGTAACATAAGATTAGTCACCGAGGAGTCTTGAGAGAGCACTTGGTGTGTATTTGAAATCCCTCCATCCAACAAAACTAGGGTTTATCTATATTGTGTTGTAATTAATTAAACTTGTAGATTCCCAAGTGAAATCATATCCATGCATTGTTTTCATCTATTGTATGTTGTTTTTATTACCTTTTATTTGTTATTTTATTTTTGGTTGTGTTTTGAGTTTGACTTTTGATCATTGTTTGTTAGTTAGCTAACGGAGATAGAATTAGTAGTAGTATTATCTAGTCCTTATGGATTTGGCCTTGCTTCCGAGCATATTGTCATTTGGATTAGCACGTGCACTTGCATGGGTCACTATCAAGTTTTGGTGTCATTGCCAGTGACTAGATATATTAGGAACACACTTATTTGTTAGAATATATATTTCTTTTCTTTTAATTTTTAATTTCTTTTATTTTTATTTTTTGCAATTTTCTTTGCTTTACATTGTGATTTTTGTTGTGAGGATTGTTATTGATTTTACTTTCAATTTATGATCTTTTTTAGGATTTCTTTATATGAAGTTGGTTGATCTTCTTTCTGCAATGACAACTAGTTTAGAAGCATTGCATCCAAAAGTTGATAGTTTTATGAGCAGAATAGAAAACTTGTGGAAGAATACATGTAGTTTGCACTCAATAAACCAAATAACATAGATTTTGTTGAAGTATTTTAATCAATAGGTTTATGACGAGTTCGTGGGTGACATAAGTTGAGAAGATCTAGAGGATTTGGTCACAAAGTTTGCTAGAGCGGTACATGAGGATTCAGGAGACCATAATTGTTCTTTCGGCAATGTTCGACAAGTTATGTCATTATCATCTTCACGGGTAGAAAGGAAGTTTGAGAATGGTTCTCCATTAGAACAAGGATGTCATGATTGCAATCGATCAACCAAGATTTGCATGCATGGAAGATATGAAGCATGATCTAGGTATGTTAGAAGAAGCTCTTAGAATTCGGACAAATTGTGGCCATCTATTTGAGGAGACCTAGAAATTCAACTTGAAATGGTTACCGGAACATTTGGAGTATGGGTATTTGGCTGATGGGTAGTAATTGCCGATAATCATCTCTTCGGGACATGGATAAGATTTTGATGGAGGAGAACTTCAAGTTAGCAATTCAATTTCAAAGGCGAGCAAACCCTAATATGAAAGAAGTGGTTAATGGTGTGATATATGGTGTGAAAAGGAGGCCATTAAGCTAGTAGATAATGGTGTGATATATCCTATATCGGACAATGCTTGGATTAGTCCAGTTCAAGTAGTACCGAAGAAGGTTGGTATGACCGTAGTGGATAATGATAAGAATAAGTTAATCCCAACCATAACGGTTACTAGATGGAGAGTGTGTATTGATTACCGAAGACTTAATGATGCTACAAGGAAAGACCACTTCCCTTTACCTCTCATTTATCAGTTGTTGGAACGGCTCTCCGGGCATGCTTATCATTGTTTTCTCGATGGATTATCGGGGTATTTTCATATTCCCCTAGCCCTGGAAGACCAGGAGAAAACCACATTTACATGTTCATATGGTACATTCGCCTATCGAATTATGTTGTTTAGGTTATGCAATGCACATGGCACTTTTCAATCATGAATAATGGCTATTTTTGATGAGTTGATAGAGGATATCATGGGGGTATTTGTGGATGATTTTATGGTATTTAGGGATTCATTTGAATTTTGCTAGCAAAATTTGGAGATAATCTTGATCCATTCTGAGGAGATAAATTTGGTATTAAATTGGAAAAAAATGCCATTTTATGGTTCAAGAAGGGATAGTTTTCAGTCATTTCTCACCAAGGCATCAAGGTGGACAAGGCCAAAGTTGAAGCTATTGAGAAATTTCCACTGTCTACTTCAGTAAAGGCTATTTGAAGCTTCCTAAGGCATGCAGGTATTTCTAGAAGATTCATTAAGATTTTCTCCAAGATAGCTCGACCATTGACTCAATTGCTGGAGAAGGATGTCGCATTAAATTTTAGTACCGAATATATGGATTGTTTCAACTCTTTGAAGGACAAGATTATTCATGCTCTGATTATGATTTCACCATATTGGAATTTACCCTTTGATCTTATGTGCAAAATGAGTGACTATGCAATTGGGGCAGTTCTTTGGCAAAGGAAGGATAAATATTTCCAACCTATTTACTATGCAAGCAAAGCACTAACAAGGCTCTAGAGAATTACACAACAACGTTGAAAGAGCTACTTACAGAAGTGTATGTTTTTGATAAAGTCTGGTCATACCTGATTCTTTTGAATATAATTATTTACACAAATCATTCAGCTCTATGATATTTTTAAAGTAAGACTGATAACAAGCCACATTTGATCAGTGTGTACTTTTGTTACAAGAATTTGATCTTGAAATCAAGGATAAAAAGGAGCAAAAAATCTAGTTGTGGATCACTTGTCCAGAATAAATAATCAGTACATGAAGGCGATGGGTAATCAGGTTTTGAATGATACATTCCCTAAAGAACATCTTTATGGAGTAGAGTAGTTAAATAACATAGAAACACCTTGGTTCGTAAAATTTGCCAAATACTTGTCCGCTAATGTTCTTTCAAGAGGATTAACATATCAACAATAAAAGAAGTTCTTTTATAATTTGAAGAACTACTTTTAGGAGGATCCATATTTACTTTGTGTTTGTGCAGATCAAATCATTAGAATGTGTGTGTCACATTTTGAAGGACCAAAAATCATTGCACATTGTCATGCAAGTCTAGTTGGGGGGCATTATGGTATGAATAGGAGAGCTAAAAAGGTTGATGGGATCAGGTTTGTATTAGCCAACATTGTTTCAAAATTATCAAGAATTTGTGAGCAATTGTGATAATTATTAGCATGCAAGGAATCTATCATTGAGAGATGAGATGCCATAGAATTCCATTCAATTTTGTAAAGTGTTTGATGTATGGGAGATTGATTTTGTGGGACCATTTTGAGTTCTAATGGAAATAAATACATTCTTGTTGCCATGGCTTAAATGTCCAAGTTGGGGGATGCTTAAATTTTGCCTACAAATGATGCGTGAGCTATAGTGAAAAGTTTTTCAAAAGGTTACTTTCATGATTTGGTAGCCCGCAGGCAATCATAAGTGATAGGGGAATCCTTTTTTGCAACTCTCAATTTGACAAAATTTTGAAGCAATATGGGTAACACATCAATTGGTAACAGCATATTACCCCCAACTGAGTAGTCAAGTTGAAGTCACTAACATAGAATTTTAAGAGGATTTTGGTGAAATTAGTGGGTACCAATCGGAAGGATTGGTCCAAAAAATTAGATGGTACCTTTTTCAGCATACTGAAAAGCTTGTAAGACACCAATTAGCACCACTCCTTTCAGACTCGTGTATGGAAAAGCTTGTCATTTCTAGGTGGAGTTAGAGTACAAAGCATATTGGGCTATCAAGGCTATAAATTTTGAGATGGAACAAGCTTGATAACATTAAAAACTCCAACTAAATGAATTAGATGAATGGAGAATGAGGGCTTATGAGAATTCAATGTTATATAAAGAGAAAGTGAAATATTACTATAACAAACACATAAAAAGAGGTAAATAGTTTGAAAAGTGAGATCAAGTGCTGCTATTTAATACACAATTGAGACTTTTTCTAGGAAATATGAAATCAAGATGGTATGACCTTTCACCGTCACACAAGTAATATGGAACCATGGAGACAACTGTTCCAAATAAAGGAACATTTATGGTTAATGGACATTGCTAAAAAGGTATTTGGGATGTGAAATTGGTCTGAAGGCAAGGAATAACTCTATCTTCATGAGCCTCCTTGAATTTTGCAGTTATGCTGAGCTAGCGACGTAAAAACAAGTGTGTCTTGGGAGGCAACCCAAGTTTGTTACCTTAATTTTCATAGTTTAACTTGTTTTCATGAGTTTTGAATAAATTATGATTTGAATTGATTCTTGTTACAATTTGTATGCAATTGGGTCCTTGTTCATAGCACAAAATTGTTAAAAATGCTTTATCTTAGTTGTACTTTAACATTTGAGTGAATTTAGATTGATTTGAGTTGTGAAGACAGGATATTTGGGTTATGGGAGTAGTACATGGGCTATACACGTCCGTGTAACTGCCCGTGTATATCTCTTCCTGCGTTTAGATTGCACAAATTTTACAAAATAAAGAGATACATGGTCATGGGGAGAGATACATAGTTATGTTATTGGTAGTGTAATTCACTAGATAAGTTTGGTAGTTACTTGTTCATAGACAAAGAGATACACTGGCATTTGAAGAGATACACGGCCAAGTACAGGCCGTGTACATCTTGGTAAGAGTGTCTACCCTGGTACTCTACCACACTCATGTGTGACCAATCTCTTGGCACGTGATCTCATGAGCAAATACATGGGCAAACGGCAAGATAAACACCCGTGTTTACTCGCTCATGTACTTGAGAAGAGAAAGTAGCTTCCTCTTCATCTTCTTCTCCACTTTGCTGGTTTTTCTCTTTTCACTATTTCTTCCTGATAGCTCTCCATACTTCCCCTTTTCACCCATTGACACACTCCTTACGAGTATGTACAACAAAGTGCATGGGCTGTCAAAGTAATAAAGTACGCAAAGGGTGGGTAGTCGAATCCACAGGGAATAGATGTCTAGAGACAAGAAGTATTGCTACTTAGCTAGAGTGAAAATCAATCAGTGATTGTGATTTAAACTGATAATGTAAATAAAAAGGAAAAAGAGAGTAAGCAAGAGTGATCTGAAGAAATAACCGATGGTAAAGTGGGGTACTCGACAATGCTCACCCTAGGACTATTGTTTCAAGTGCAAGACTAATACTATGCTTCCCTAATTAAAGTTTAATGAGTCGTGGAAATCCAAAGATACACGGTCCCAAACCTAAAGTCAACCGTGACTAGTCCTTTATACTATAGCTCGGGACAAAGGGATACTCTCAACACCTCACACTGTGTGGGACTGCTTGAGGTTCTAGGGACTCCATGTGATAAACCCTATTCCCTAATTTAGATCAAACCCTTTTGGTCCTGGCGAAAGATCCCTAATCACAACTAAGCCCCAACACTAAGGATGTCTCAACACTTCACTCTATCACTCATGCAACTAAGCCCCAGTGAAGAAGGTCTCCTAGCACTTCACTCTATCATGATTGCAAAGAACTCTTGGAACATGGAGGTAGGATAAATCATGTCAGAGGGGAAAGGGGATGTTCTGCTACCTCTCGACTCACCCCTCAACCCTGTTCAATCTCACTAAGTCTAACCCTAATAAAGTTGTCACTAATTCAAAAGGTTACCTAGATGAATTCTCAAACCCTAGTGTCACTCTAGGGGAAAATCAAACCAATAAGTATACAAGATCGAAACTCAATTAAAAGGAAACATAATAGAAGTTAATGAAACAAAATTCATCCTAAGGTTTACAAGTCCAAAGCACCCAATAGGGGTTTAGCTCTCCATGAAGCAATACAAAATCAAGAATAAAATCAAAAGTGAATGCAAAGAACTCCATAAAGATAACCCCCTTGCTTTCTATGGTGATGGTCTTGTGACAACACCCTTTGCGTATGTCCCGCAAGTACACGGGTTTGTCGAAGTAATATAATCCCAGGTGAGGGGGTATCGTATCCACAGGGAGTAGGGAGTAAAAATACTTAAATTGTTTCTTAACTAAGCGAAATATGAATAGTGATTTGTGTGACCAAATGTAATGCAAACAAAAGTAAAAGAGACAAGAGAGAGAGCACAAGTTAAGGAGAAGTAAGGCAATCGATATAAATGGGGTACTCGGATATTGATCCGCCTAGGATAATCGTTTCAAATGCAAAAACCCTCTATTATGCTTCCTAACTAATGCATTAATGAGTCATGGAGATCCTTTAATACATGGTCCCAAATCTAAGTTTAACCATGCCTAACCCTATACATGTCCCAGAGGAGAAATTGAACAACCTCTCAACCTCGCACTCATATAGAATTGCAATGAGTTCTAGGAATTCCAAGTGATAAATCCTCTTCCTATATGCAGACCTAACCCTTTGGTCCAGGTGGAAGGTCCCTAGCCACAATTAAGCCCTAGATGCTAAAATCACTTCAACGCTTCACTCCATTGCACTCGCAACTAAGCCTCAGTGGAAGGTCATCCCTTAGCCCATTCACTCTACTATGACCACAAAGAACTCAAGGAATTGGAGGTAGAATAAATCACACCGGAGGGGAAAGGGGACGCTCTGCTACCTCTCGACTCACCCTCTCAACCCTCTCCAATCTAGCTTTGTCTAACTCTCGTGGTGTGTTACTTACTCACAAGGGTTACCAACAAGAACTCTCAACCCTAGTGTCACTCTAAGGGAGTATTCATACAATCAATGCATTCAGGATTGGAACTTAATAAAAAACATCAATTAATGAAAGCATAATAACAAGGTTCAATGAAACAAATACATCCTAGTGTTCGCAATCCAAGTACCCACTAGGGGGTTTAGCTCTCCATGGAGCTAATTACAATCAATGAAATCAAATGTAAAAGCAATATATCCATAGAAAACCTCCTCGATAGTCATGACGATGGTCTTGTGGAGAGTCCTCTACTTGTCCAAAGGTCCCTTTGTCCGGCTTAGGATACATCTCACCGGATCGGTGATGATGAAAGCTCTCCCACTAACCTTCTTCCAAATGGAGCGCGATGTCGGAACAATAGAACCTCTCCCAATCCCTAGCTAATATCTCTCAAAACCCTAGCAGCAGCCCTCTCACAAGTTGGGGAAAAGAGGAGAAAAGAATGTTGAAATCGGGGCTGAAATAAGCTTTTAAAGGACTGGAATCGGGAATCCACACAAATCATTGTGCTAGCTTGAATACAAGGAGGTTGGCACACATTCTAGCATCTTGAACCCGACTTATGTTTTCACGTTTGGACCTTCTGAAGATTTCCTCCAAATCGTGCACTCACGATCCACATTGGCATCTTTCTCTAAGATTCGGCTTCACAACCCTATATGCATGAAAGTAATATAAATACACACATATTAATGTTAAAACCTGATAAAAGTAATGTTATCATAAGGAAAGAACACTTCGCATTCTTATCACACAAGCACTTATCATCTTGAAGAGCCACTTATTCTTCTGCAAAGACTCCTCCGTTGAGCCTAGGGCACACCTCACCGAATCAATGCCATCGAAAGCTCCCCCAATAACTCTCCTTCGAAGGAAATCGGTGTCAAAAGCCATAGAAACGCTACAAAATCCCAGTAAAAACCTCTCCAAGACCTAGCCGTGCTCTTCCCAAAAGATAGGAAAAGATAGGAAAAAGACTCTTAAAACGATATTTTGAAGAGGTATTTAAAGAGCTGAAATCAGGATTTCACACGCCCATATGGAATTTCCACATGGGCGTGTGAATTTCCAGGCTCTTCATTTTCTGGATTTTGTGAACAGTAACTTGCTATAGTACTCATGAAATCAACTTCTTCCATTCAGGCTACATGTTTGGGCACACATCCATGCAGTAGATCATGTTACATCTTCTCTTTCCAATATGTTGGTGAAGCTCTTGAAACCACTATACAAGTTGGAGCATGTGTGTATGACTGCCTTTGTGACCCTCCAATTTATTGGTTCACTTGCACACTTTTGGAGATTAGCACACACCCACATGCATGTAATCACAACTTGTGTCTTGATCTTTTGTCTAATGCAAGAGATCCCTCAAAAATCACGTTCATGATTTTTTTGCTTCCTTTCTTCATATCGTGTCTCCACAACCCTAAATGCACAAAAGAATACAAATACACATGAATGAGCCATAAAATCTGATAAAAGTGATGCTCAATGTAAGAACAGTATACTTAATAATACTTATACTCAAGCACTTATCACCCACTCTCATTTCCCATCACTTTCTTTACCATTTTGCACTTTTTGGCGGTCATTCTTCATTGATTTACTCATTTTACTCTTCTCTTACCCCTAGCAAACAATTGCCTATCGGTGAGTTTCTTTGAATTTATTCACGCATTCACTTTATCTTTTCATTCTATTCTTTTGGTCCAAATGTTTCATATGACATCTAGATTTATTTGGAACTTAGATATGTAGATTTCATTAAGAGAATGTGTAGATTGAACTTAGGGTTTTTGAAAAACACGGACACCTGGGAAGTCACACAGGTGTGTTGTTGTCAGTGTAGATCTCTGTCTGAAGGGTTTTTAGAAGAGAAATGAGGGTACACGGTCCCAGTTTGACATATATGGTTTTTCTAGTATGAACATGAGATACACAGTCGCAGTCAAAAATACAAAGTCTCAAGCAGAGATACAGGGATGTTTACCAAGCCGTGTAGTTTACTACTTCCCTATGTTTTCAATTTTTTTCACCAATTTTAATTTAGTTTTTCTTGTGCACAAAATGGTGAACAGAAACAAGATTGCCCACTAGGTGAAGAGACTGAGAGGAGAGTTATCCAGGGAATGCACCACTATTGTGACAACAGCCACCGCAGCAGCGATAACCTCAGTGCTTGAGTGTACTGGCTCACAAGGAGCGATACACTTGACTTAGTAAATTAAATTTTAGGGAAACTTTAACTATCTTCTTGCCTAAATTAAAGTCGATGGGCCCTTGCACATGATGTGCATAAGCTACTGCGGGAAGGTTCGTGGTAGCGTCTCTTTGCATTGGACGAGCCGTTGTACTAGGAGCTGACCCTAGAGGTACTGGCAACATTCGAGGTGCTAAAGGTCCATGCAAGCTTGAGCAGATGGACATGATATAGTTCCAGCTCTGGGGGCAGATGGACTTCTCCCTCTATTTGAGACTGTATGATTAAGAGTTTTTTTGGTTTCTAGAGTATGCTGCTCTTACGGCTTTCCTGTATTTAGGAATTCCCTAGGATACTAGATAGCGCAGCATCAGCTAGGAGGCACACTACTTTCTGACGCTATTAAAGATGTTGACTCTAAGATCACCCTCATTGGGACTTGATCGGGTGCAGAGACTTTATGGGCGTCATGAGCATGATAAACTTTCTATATCTATGTACGATGATCAATCATGTACCTTTACATTTGTGGTATGCTAGTAGTGTAGTCCATTGCCCATTAGGCCTATGACGCTCACATTAGAGTCATCCACGCCGACCCATTTACGGACGAGTTATGGGTGTGTAAATTATGCAAATATTTAGGCATGCAAGCATACACTTAATACTACAATTGGTCTATTATACCGCAAGTGTATGGGTCATAAAGTGATACCTCGTGGATGAACACGAGTCCCCAGGAACGGCGAGAGACTCCTATTACTTCCTTTTTCACTTATTTAATAGCCTTATCGTTTATGCTCTTTCATTAGTTTACTTATACACCACTATTAAATAATATAAGTGGGGACGTTATTAAGCACACTTAGAAGGAGTTAGGAGTATGTACTATAGTTATCTTGATTATTAATTATAATAGGCATTAAGTGTCAATCATGTTTAGGATCGAACAGGGGGAATTCAAAGGCCTACTAGTCCCAATAAGCAATGACGACTAGGTCTAAATCACAAGGAACTTAAGATGGAATCTCTTCTACCCCAGATTCCTATGTTTGCCTTAAGTAATGGAATCCCACGAAAAGAAACTTATCAAACCATAAGCCTAAGGGGAAATCAATCCCTAATCAGGAAACTTAACTATACCTAATCTCTTAGAACATGCGTAGATCTATCATGGCATGTATGTTGTACCCTGTCCTGATTTTAGACCTCGGGCTTTCTTTTAGATTCTTGTGCATGCATTAGGGGTAAAATGGTCATTTAGCACTAGTGACATCCTTGCATGATTGCACAGTAGGTTGTGTGTGAAAACCAGCCCAAAACCTGGGGCAAATTAGTCTTTTTGACCCTTTTCTTTTATTTTCTATTAGAATGGCATTTTGATCATTTCTTTTGTTTAAAAAAAAACAAGATGATAAGAAGCCCAGCTGGCTTCGCTTTCTCTCATTCTTTCTTTCTTCTTCTTCTTACTTTCTTTTTTCCATTCGGCCGAGCACCCAAAACTTTGGGAAAAAAAATTCTTAGATAAGCTTTTCTGGTGAATCAAAGCTTCTACTCTCTTCCTCTCATCCTCTTGGGCTTGGTAAGGCTCCGATCCAAGGTCTTTCTTTTGTATTTTTCCTCGTATTTAATCATTTTTGAAAATCTTTGAACCCCTAGAATACGACACGGATTGGGATGTTGTTAGGCTCAAATCGAAGCTAGTATCGTTGTTATTCATTTGTGTGAATGTTTGTAAAAAAATTATAATTTAGGGATGTAAATCGGGAAGAAAGATTGTTTAAGGGCTAGGGTTTACTGTAGTAATTTCTTGGTTACTGTAGTAATTCCGAGTTTACTGTGGTACTGCAAATTTTTTTGACCTTTTCTTGTATTTCTTTGGTCCAAATTAGAGCCCTTCTTACTTGGAATTCATTGGAACTAGGTTTAATCCAGTTTGAAGTTGTTTGGGTCAAAAATGACATCATTTTGCCCTAAAACCCTAGAGCTACATGTTCCTTATGTAACATTGCATTCCCATTCATTTTAGCTTTTCATTCTTGTGTTCATTGGTTCTTGGATTCCCTACTTGTATCTAAGTGGTGAAACATCCTCCAAGGGGAAGGAAATCACAAATCCATTAGCACGTCTCGAGGCAAGACGTCTGGTTCTGTGAGTGGTTAAATCCATACTTGCATAGATTTAATAAGAGTATAATAGTATTTCTTTTTGTGTTTTTATATTATATTTATGATGATAAATCGTATTTCATTTGATATGTATATCAAGAATGAAGATATTTGGTAGAGATGAACCTAGTATACTTATGCATATTTATTTTGGGAGAAGCATGTTTGTATGTGTACGTATTCACATTCAAATGGAATATGATTTGATTTATATATTTAATTGGACATTTTGATGTTGGAGTCCTTGAGTTGGAATCAGAAAGAATTACATTCTGGCATTTGGTTTTGATGGTGACTACAGACTTTAATCCGATACTGTAGTGGGGTCTTATGGTCCGGCTTGATAGGAGACGGTGTGGTTAACCCTAAGTTTACACTGGTCAAGAGGTGTGTAGAGCCATTGATAGGAATTCCTTTGTGTGAGATACCCGGGTCACCACGCGGGGATCTCAATGGCCAACACATAGGAATGTAACATTTTTGAATTTTAAAATTTTTAAAACACCTTGTTGGCCCCGTATCTAGTCGCAGCCACAATTAGCTCGGGAATTGTTTAAGGCCAACCTATATTTTTCGAGTTGTGTTCAATGTGTTGGGAAATGTTGCTTACCTGTACTATTTATAAATCATTGTGTTAACTGTTCTTGGAGCTACCTTTTTATATTATTATTATGGTAATTACTATTTGAAATGCTTTATTACTTTCTTATATCTATGTTGTCACCAATCAATGGGTAACACCTGTTACTCACCATTCTCTTTCTTCTTTCTCAGACTTTGATGTTGGACTCGGTTGTGATGGGCATGTAGTAGAGTGACCTACCTTTTCTTCTTGTCTAGTTTAGTTTCCAGTGTGCATGTAAACTTTATGGATCCACTAGACTTGATTTTTGTGTAATATTCTTGTATTTTGTATTTATTCTTTCTGGTTATATTTGAAACCCTGGCTGGTTCTATTGTTGTTATTATCTCATTCTTTAGTGAGCTGTGTTAGCAGGTCTGTTTTTGAACGTTACGGTGACTAGGAGGTGGGATGATGTAGGGTCCACTCCTTGTTTTTGTGCCAATTACCATGTGCCCAGCTAGTGCGGGTGTGACAATATGCGTCATCAATAAGGGGGCATATCCTCCTCATGTACATCAACAATAATAAATGATTAAGAACATGTAATGATTACGAAAAATAGAAGAATTTATATTAATCAATTAAGATTCATAAATATTAACCGAGGGACCTAGACATACAATTCCCCTCGAATTAGGTTCTTATGGATCATAACAAGCAAAGCATTAAAGCATAAGAGAACCACAAGACCAAATAAAGGATAGATAAGCATTTAACGTATTCCTAGACTAACTACCTCTAATAGTTCTCCAAAGATTTGGATTAGAGGATCCCAAGATTTTTCAGATGACGTGTGTCACTTAAGCTGGTCTTATGATGATCTTTGAAGATGCCTATAAATCGTGATCTTCTGGGATGATGCTCGTTGACATACTCTTGAGAAATCTGCCGGAATCCATTGGAATATGGAAGAAACTCTGTCTCCTGCCACTCAAATATCCAAAAATCCTGCCGCCCTAGCTTCTTCGGCAAAAGAGTCCCCCTAAATTTAGATAAAACTAGGGTATTTATAGTAATTGGCTCCACCATGGCCTCACCACGGGTGGTGTGATGCCCGTTGTGAGTAAGTTGTTGCTTGGGCTCCAAGTCGTGTCCTGGTACAGTCTTTGGGCATTATGTATCTTGACAACGGCCATTATGGATTTCATAACAGTTGTTGTGAGGCAATTGTGGCTTATAAATTGCTACCAGTAAGCTCATGCCACCATGGCTTGATCACAGCTGTGGTAAGTGTAGACAACATGCGTTGTGAGTTGCCATAATGCCCGTTGTGAGTCATAGTGTAGCCTTGATTCAGCAACTTGCTTCATTTTGCTTCAAAACATCCTCAAATTTGCTTCTTTCTTCCTAAAACAAAAATAAGAGTCCTTGTGAACAACAGAATGAAATTTCATACAAATGAGGTGCTAAACAAGTACAATTTCATGCTAATTGCAATGTAAATGTTATAGAAAATATGATCAATTTAGTACTTATCACCCTTACAACAGGAGGCTTGGCTGTCCACCTCACCAGCTTACGCACTATCCCAATCCCCTTGCAGCTACTCCAACCCCTACCTTGACCGAGAGATGGATAGTCGATTCCCTGTGTCACTTGGTGGCACAGGCTAGGTGGAGCTCGTGGTCTACCTCCAACATTCACTCCGGTTTATCCATCAAAAAGTGGGGTTAGAGGAAAAGGAGGATGACTCCGAGGAGACGAACAATGATCCCAATGGCCACCAAGATGACTTCCCAACTTCTGAGATCTCCACACACTCAACGTGGCCTCAATGCTTAATAATTTGCATTATTAATTTCATGATATTGTACTTTTATTATTTTTCTTAACAAGGGTTTCATTTTTGTACTACTTTTGTACTTTTATTTTTATTTCTCACATTTCATATTTTATTTCTCACATTTTAGTTTCATGATTTTACATACTATTTTTTTTTCTCTCTCTCTACTAAACACTCTCTCAATACACACGATGATGTGAGCCACCCCATTCAACAACACTTGTTGTACTTCGACAAAGGAACAAAACCCTTGGATGTACTGTCAAGATTTACAAAATTTTACCGGAGATGTACCATTTATTTTTGTCTACTTTCACACACTTAGTATTTGTCTTTTGTAAGCTAGATCTTAGTTACATTGGGGACAATGTATATCTTTGTGTGTATGGGGGTGAATTTTGGGCTTTACTCATTAAGTGTATGGTCTATGATAGCTTTATATTACTTTGTAGATTCTCTTTTGTTGGAACTTCAACTTGAAGAATACTACATTTTTCATGCTTAAACATTGATACGGCATATTTAAGAGCTAGTGCAATTAAAACTGCACATATTCTCCTTGGTCGACATCCTAAACATTTAAAGAGGGTAGTTTCATTTATTAGTAAGTTTGTATAACTTGAAAAAATATGGCAAAAGCTACCACCTTTGAAGTGTGAAGCTACTCCCAAAAACTCGGATACTTGTATGCCCTAACGAAAGGAAGAGCTATCTTCTAAAAATGTGTGAAAGCTACCATTTCATTGTTTATAAAGTTTAGTTTTAGCATAAGTGGTAAAAACCACAGTTGTATCAAAATTTGTGTTTTAGAATAATCAATTCTTTGTAAGTATAGGATCTTATTGAGTTGAATCATCTACAAACACATGGAGTACTTTGAATAGGGCTTGTTTATACTTGTTACAATAAATTATGAATGTATTGTTGTTATTGTCATTTTTAGAGGATTAAAATTTTGGAAGCTTGAGACCAAGCCCTTATTTTTCTTATCATCATTTTGCCAAAGGAAAAGCAAAAGTTTAAGTGGAGATTATTTGATAAGTGGTATATTATACATATTGTGTCAATCATCTTTAGCATTTAAGTGATCCTCAAGGGTGTTTTTAATGGATAATTGGTGCTCGGTTTGTTCCATTATTGCTTACAAGACAAAAGAAACACAACAAAAGCCAAAGGAATGAAATCAGGAGCAAACCGATGGCAAAGCAACAAAGAGAGAGTTTGTGGTGTTTTGGTCTTTTCTTGTGTGTTGACTTGACAATTTGGTCGAGTTCTTCTTATTTTTGCCTCGGTATAGCTTACCGAGCTTTTTAGTGTATGTGGAGAGTGTATCTTGAGTCCAAAAACCTTGTGTGGGCTATGAACAGGCCGTACAGTCCTTCCTAGGGGTTGTGTGGGCCTCTGTGTAGGCCACACACCAGGGCACACACCATGGCTTGGTGGGTGTGCGGCCTCTTGTGAAGGTGATACACCCTTTGCGTATCCGCAATTACACGGGTCATATAAAGTATTACAATGTACTTAAAGTTGATTAGGTAGTCGAATCCATAGGGACCAGCAATCTTCTAGTAATAATTTCTAGGAATGAGAAAAGATGAAGAGAGGATGAAAGGAGAAGGGATAAAAACTAGGTATAAGCAGTGATGAGAAGTATCGCCTCGGACCAATCCCCTAGTGAAACATGCAGTGACTCTCCTACAATAATTATCAGGTGCATCCTATGGATCCTATGTGTGCTCTCAAAGCAATGTCACATCTACGGCAATCAAATAAGCCAAGTTCTGTAATTGTAACTACTCAAATCATGCACATCGAGTTTTGTAACTACACTATGGCAATCAATACATGTCAAGTTTTACAATCACAACCATGTGAATCATGCACATTAAGTTATGTAACACAAGGTTTAACATAGGAAACAAATATAACTCCATAATCATTTCAAAAGAGTAAATAAACTACATACTATCAACAAAGTTCATGAATCTAGGGCACCCGAGAGCGGTTAGCCCGTCATGGGTACACAAAACATTGGAAGGATAAAGAAAAGAATTGAGTAAGAATCCATGGATTTCCTATTCCTTCTCGATCTCTCAAATTGTACTCTGAGGATCATCTCACTTACTTAGCTCCACACCAAATCACACTCCAAAACCTTTGCTCTAATTCCTTAATGGATGGTGCTGAAGATCGTCCAAAAGTCACCTCCAAAATCCCAAGTTGAACTCCCCATCGAACCCTAAATTTGGGGCTTAAAAAAGAGTTTTTGACCTAATCACGCCCATTCTTGGGCCATGCTTTTTAACCGAGCTCTTTGCAGGTAGATCTAGGGTTTTACAAGGAAGTGAATTATCCCAGACACTAAAGTGCATGGCCCAAAAGCATGCCTATACTTGGGCCATGTTCCCATAAGCATGACTATGCTCTTCGCTTCAAAACCATGCTTCCTTCTTCTGAGATTTTCTTGAAGTCCTATAATCTACAAGCTCAAAAGCACATCCGTGCTTAGACTGTGCTTATCTTGGAAGCTTGAAATTGAGTTCTTTCAATGTCGTTTCCACCCTAAAACTTCTTCTAATGTCCTAAGACCTATTAATCTTCACAAAAACACAAAAATACCCAAAGCAGTACTAAACTATATAGAACAAAAGCTAAAATATAAGCAAAACATATATAAGAGGTATATAAAATATATATAATGCACTCATTAGCGGGCCGCACACCAAGTGGCGCAATGTGCCTAGGTATGCATGTAAGGCTTTTTAAGCCTTTTTTGAGAGCACTTTTCTTGGTCTCTTCTCTCTCACTCTCGTCTCCTCACTTCCTCTCATCATTGGTGTTCTTTGGAGCAAGAAAGGAAGATTGGTTGACCCTTGTTCTTGCTAGATTGAAACATCAAATTTATCCCTCTCCTTGAGTTTAGAGGTTTGCATCATTCTCCTCTTTGTTTGGTTTGATTCTCTTTGAAGTTAATGATTTGGTTTTATTTAACTTTTGATCTTGCTGGTGGAGCCTGAAGATCTATCGTTGTCCCCCAAGATCAAGAGTTAAGCTTATCCTCTCCTTTCTTCTTGTGTGTTTGGATGAATGGACGGATGGATGGATGAAGTTAGGGTTTGAATTTGAGCTTAAGATAGATCTTGATCCTTGTTCTTCGTCTTGATTTTTGTTATTGGCAATTGAGTGGAGTATTTTCATTGACTTGTATTCCTTCAATCTTGTGGAATCCATGGACCTTCTTCTTCCTTGTTATTTAAGCCAACCTAGGCCACTTAAAGAGTTGCATGACATATAGGTTTAGGATTTCTTTGTGCGTCTCTTCTTCTCGTTTTTCCTTGTTGCTCATTCTATTTGTTGGTTGGGTTTTGTTGTGTGTGTATATATTTTGGTTAGGTGGTTCAAACGTAGATCGAGACAAGGAGCCGGCAGAGGGGTACTACTTTTGGGGAAATCTGGTCTTCTATGTTTCTGAGTGGGTTAAGTTGATGCACATATCTAGTAGAATATGATTCAAACATTTTCATTATTTGATTTGGAATTGACTCATGGTTTTATTGTATTTAAATTGATATGCTAATCGATTGAGAAGGTGTTTCCTTGCTATCAATTTATATTAGAAAAACCTTGATGTTCGATTGAAAATGTTATGACTATGTTGGTTTATTGGAATTGAAATGAATTATGAAACTTGTATACATTATATTGCTTTTGGCTGAGACACTTGCGAAAATGATTTTAACTTTCGATATGTGAATATTGGGATCATTTTTTAAATGCTGGTGCTTGTCCAAGATGTGGACATTTGAATTGTATGAAACTTAATTTCCTCGACTACTATTGTGACACATTGATGTGAACACTCGCAAGTGCACAGGGTCGTCAAGTAATACCCTATGAGCGACACAAGGATTACATTCCACTGGGCCAAGGAGCTACCCTTACTTCCTCTTCACTTGTTGTTTAGCCTATAAATCATAGTGCAAGTGTCCTAGACTAGCAAAATGGAATAAAAACGACTAAAGAAGGATGCAAATATGCCAGGATAAAAGAGTGGGAAATCTAGAGGAAAAGAGGGTCACGGATGCGGATTCTCTCAGGGCTACTAATGCTCGAAGAATGCTAGGGTACAAAGCAGTGGTGATTTTGAACCAAGATTTTCCTAAAGTAGGTAATCCCGAATCCCTTGGTGATTACCCTTACTCTTGTACGAGTATTGGTCCAAAATTTCTTCCAACCAAATCCTTCTACAATTGCAATGGGGATAGATAATTCTCTAATTAGTGTCAAACACATATCTAGGTTCATTCCTAATGATTGGAGGGGTACAACATACCCAAATCCCTTGGTGTATTTGTACATGGATCCCTTTCAAGCTATGTGAGTCTAATACAAGGGCGATTGGGGTTTAGCCGTCCATATATGAAAATACAAAGTTCATCATGGTGAAAACAACTAAAACAATAATAAGCAAAACTCGCTCAAAGGTTAGAAGCCGAATGACGCTTTGGATTGCATGAAAAGCTTCCTCACGGGCCGCAATGGGCGCGGCTTCCCTTGTCATCTCCAAGCTTCTATAAGTGGGATCAAGGATAGATCTTGGTAGATTATGCTTCTCCCATTAATTTCCTCTTCAAAAATGTCTTCAATCACCTTCTTTCACCTAGGATCTGAATTGTGGAGTTGAGAGCTTCAAGGAGAAGGATGATTAAATGCTCAAAATCCCTAAGAAGCCTTTTTAAAACCACTCTCAGGTTAGCTTCATGGCCTGGTTCACGGCCGTGAAGGGACCCGTAAAAGCCTCAAGATTTCTACAAAAAAATTTTGAAGTGCTATAGTAAAACACTAGAGTAAAACAGCTGCGAGTAACTACGCATTCTTAAGTCGTTTTACATGCGTCTTCATGGCCATTAGAAAACTTGTCAACAAAATGAGAGACTTCACCATTTTTAAAATTTTTAATGCTACAATGCCTACCACAGTGTTGCTACAGTACCGTGGCTCTAAAACATTGTTTTCGGTGTCTATTTCCTTCTCATTTGCATTGTCGAGCTCACCTAGGCATCCGTGAGGCCTGTAACATGAATAAGACCAATTAAACCACAAAAATGACATTGATTCATCAATCAATACATAAATAATACTACAGATATATGTATAGAATACACACATTTAGGCTTTTATCACACATGGTGTCGTCTATCTCCTATGAGTATGATGTGGGTTTTGGCCTTGTTTTATACTTATGTTTTGATTGATTTAAAATGCACTTAACTTGGCCGCTTGCTACTATATAGGGCTAGTTATGAGTGAATCTTTAACATGGTGATGTTGGGTTATTACAATATTTGGAGGATTATGGGTTAATTATTTGGTTTAATGTTTAGAAGTTTGGATATTTTGTTGCTTTAATAGAGAGAGCTATTCAATAAAATGAAGAAATATTATTGGCAATGGAATCTTCAAGCATAAAAAATATTTAATATTTATTTTGTCTTACAGTTAGAATTGATTTAAGAGTTGAATTAGAATATATACTCAAGTTCATTAAAAAAGTTGGAAATTTCTTGGAAAAGTTATAATGAACTACATGTGTTGTATATGCTAAAAGTTAGATTGAATTTCGAATGTTTACTTGAGCATTCTTGTGAATGTCCAATACCAAAGTATAGTTTAGCATAATGTTCTCAAAGAATAGAAAGCAACTTTGAAGAATGTTGATAATGGATTTAATATTAGTAAAGTTAATATTGGTGGTTTGGATGTACTGACACTTTGTTGAGGAATTTGGACTTAACTTAGGTGTATAAAAACCTTTGTATGATTATAGACTTCTATACGTGATTATGTTTGATGATATATAAGCTCTATAGGCATATTGAAATCTTGAGTGGAAGATTTTATTGATTTCTTGGCACGCATAGGTACATGTCCTGACTTAAATATATTTTTATGCTCAAGGTGACTTTTGTATATGTGAATTGGTTTAATGGGAAATCACTTGCCAGTGGGTGAGTAAATGCATATTTTAGTAATTGAGGTTGATTATAATTTGTACCTTATTGAGATTCTCTAATGAATGAATTTTTTTTTATCAAATTGAGAAATGTTGCAAAGCAAGCATCAAGTTTGAGAAGAATGTAAGTGAAATAAGAATTTCATGTCTTTATGCAAGATTTGGATATTAGTCTTGAATTGTTGTTGGATTTACTTTTATATTTTGGTTGTTGGCTAATAAAGTGTTTAATAGGTGGAGGTAGAGCGATCATAGGTGTGGGTTGAGTGTTAGTCAGGCCAATAGCCATGTTTGTGTCGATGAATTTTATTGTATTTCCAAAGATATGTGCAATATATTCCAAAAGTATAACACTGTTTCTTATGACATTGTTGGTTGTTACTTCAGGAAATAGTTTGGGAAACCCTTCCAATCATATAAGTATATTTTTGGTATCTATGGATGTAAAATTGGTTTTCCTTTCTAAGATGCATGTGTTTGTCCTGTGTGTGGACATTACAGTATGTTTATCATAAGTGGCTTTGTCGTATTAAATTGATGGTTTTATTTTATTTTAAAAACTTTCTATGACATTGGCATATATGAGAAACTCTTGAGCTTAAAATCCAAAGTTTCATGACTACACTTGTATTTTGAGATTAAACTGATTTTTGAAATCGTGCGTAAATATTGATATGTTTTTATTATGGAGACTTGTGGAATTTGTTTTCATTCCCGGTATAGGGATGGTGTCCTAGATTTGCACTTCATGGGTATTATGCATATATTATATTATTGAGCTTCCACAGGTTTTGATGGTGACCGAGGAGAGCTTAACCCTACCATAGTGGGGTCTTCACGGCCGGCCTATTGAGATGGAGTGAAGACCCATATTTACCATCAAGTTCTGGTGGCATGTAGAAACCTGATTGGACACACTTTGGGAATTTGGAGTCAACATCAAGGTGGAGTGAATACCCAGATTTACCAATTCTCGATGGGCCAACATCAAGATTATGAAGACCTTGACGGGTCACAACCTAGTTGGGAAACGGCTAAGTCAAAGAGTATTTTTAGGCCATTGCTCATTTCATCGAGATGAAATCTCTGTATTTGAGGAAATTATGTTTTTATCCTCCAGAGTCGCCTACTAATTTGACCACCACTTAAGCTTCTTCTTCCTCCCATTGATTCTTATTTCCTCCAGTCACGCCATGCCGCCGATTCACTACCCTATTTTTTTATGCTAGTAGGTGCGGATTGTCTAGTGGATCGCCGATTACCTCAGCATCCAAGTATCACGTCCCCTACTTCAGCTTATCCTGTGGACCTTGCTAGCGCCTTTGATGCTGAAGACTGTGCTAGCACCTTCGACACTGAGGACCATGTAAGAGTCTCTAACGCTGAGGCTCGAGCTAGTAACTCCAATACTGAGGCCCATGCTAGCGACTCCGACATTGAGACAAGTACCAATGATGTTGACATTAAGGACCATGCCAGCGACTATGATTTCACTAAGAGGGATAAGTTTTGAGCCCTCACCAGCTTTGATTTTATGTTTTTATCATTATATTTATCTTTTAGTTTTTACCTGCTAGTCATTAAGGACTGTCCCCTGCTAAACTATGTTTTTTTCTTTACTTTTACTTATTTTGAATCTTTGTTTACTTGCTTTTATTTTCTATTTTTTGAGCTTCACTTGTGTACCGTCTTGTCTCTTCAGGATTTTGTGCTTCATCATCTAAGGCAATGGAACTCCTACATTGAGAGTGGCAACATCGCTCTCCATATTTTGTAAAGTCCCAAACTCTATCACTTTATTATGTTTTATATTGTCTTAGTCATTTGTTTTCATGCATACATTGTGTACATTAAGGGCAGTGTATAATTTAAGTATGGGAAAGGGGTTTTCATGTAGATGATATTAATTTGGGGTTTCTAGCTTAGGGGGGACACTAGTGTAAGTGTGTTTTTCTTCGAACTTTGATAAGGGCTAAACTAATTGTATTTTCTATATCAGTTACACTACATTTAGCATGGACTTTTACATGTTTAGCACCAAAATAATATAAAATTTCATTCTTTTGTTCACCACTGCCTTTATTTCTATTTTAGGATGAAAGAAACAAAATCAGGGGTGTTTTGAAGCAAAATGAACCAAGTTGTTCAATCAAGGCTTTACCACACCCGTTGTCTACACTTACCACTGCTTTGATCAAGTGGTGGTAGCATCAACCCACCAATAGCAACACAGAAGACACAACGCCCTCACAGTGGCTATTGTGAATACCATTCAGTTATTATAAAGACACATAACGTAAAGAGGATCATACAAGGTTGTGACTTAGAGCCCAAGCAACAACTTACTTACCACAATTATCACATTGCATGTGGTGAGGTCGTGGCAAAACCCGACTCTATAAAAGCCCAAGGTTTCTCTGAAATCGGTGAGACTCTTTTGTCGAATAAGGTAGGAAGGCCAAAATTCTAGGGATTTTAGTGGTGGGAGATGGGGCTTCTTCCATATTCTAGCAAATCATGGGGAATTTCTCAAGAGTATGCCAACGAGCATCATTGGAGAAGATCGCACGTGACAGGCATCTTCAAGGATCATCATTAGAAGGGCACGAGTGACATGTGTCATCCCGACAACCTTGGGATCCTCTAATCCCCAACCTTCGGAGAACTATTAGAGGGAGTTATTCTAGGAATATATTTAACGCTTATTTATTCTTTAATTGGTCTTGTGGCTCTCTTATGCTTTGATGCTTTGCTTTTTATGATTCATAAGAACCTAATTCGAGGGGAATTATATGTCTAGGTCCCTTGGTTATTATTTGTAAATCTTGATTAATTAATATATATTGTTCTAGTTTTTATAAACATTGTGTGTTCTTAATTGATTATTACTATTGATGTGGATGAGGAGGTTATGCCCCCATGTTGAAGATGCCCATGCCATGATAGATCTATGCATATTCTAAGAGGTTAGGCATAGCTAGGTTTCCAGATTAGGAATTGATTGCCCTTAGGCTTAGGGTTTGATTGGTCTCTTCTCGTGGGATTCACGCACTTAAGGTTAATATAGGAAGCTGGGGTGGAAGAGATTCCATCTTAAGTTCCTATTGATTTAGACCTAGTAGCCAAGGGATTTGGGGCTGGTAGGCCTTTGAATTCCCCCGGTTAGATCTTAGAACATGATTGACACTTAACGTCTATCATAACTAATAATCAAGATAACTGTGGCACATACTCCCAACTCCTTCCAAGTGTGTTTAGTGATATCTCCAATTGTATTATTTAATAGTGTTGTACAAGCAAACTAAAGAAATAGTGTAAATGATTAGGTTATTGATTACGTGAAAAGAAAGTAATAGGAGCCTCTCATAGTTCCTAAGGAAATATGACCCTTGTGCTAATTCATGAGGTATTGCTTGACAACCTGTACAATTATGGTATTAGTATACTTGCATGTTATATATTTGCACAATTTACACATCCCACAAGTGTCAGTCAAATTTTTGGTGCCATTGCCGGGGAACACTTAGTCGAGAGATTCTAGGAAAACTTGTAGCTTAATGTTTTAGCCATTTATTCTTATTATATTTAGTTCAGTCATTTTAGTTTATCACGTGTGTCTATCATTGCCATTGACACACCCCTTGCATGTGTGTACCGCAAGTGCATAGGTTGTCGAAGTAATAAAGTACCCAACGGGTGGGTAGTCGAATCCACAGGGAATAGATGCCTAGAAACAAGAAGTATTGCTATTTAGCTAGAGTGAAAATCGATTGGTGATTGTGATTCAAATGATTAATGAAAATAAAATAAAAGTAATAGAAAAGAGAGCAAACAAGGGTATTTGGAGAAAATAACCAATGGTAAAATGGGGTACCTGGACAATGTTCACCCTAGGACTATTGTTTCAAGTGAAAAACTAATATTATGCTTCCTTAATTAAAGTTTAATGAGTCGTGGAAATCCAAAGACACGCGGTCCCAAACCTAAGGTCAACCGTGACTAGCCTCTACACTATGCTCCGCAGGAAAGGGATACTCTCAACACCTCACACTGTGTGGGACTACTTGAGGCTCTAGGGATTCCAAATGATAAACCTTATTTCCTAATATAGATACCCTTTGGTCCATGTCAAAGACCACATTTAAGCCCCAACAGTAAAGATTTCTCAACACTTCACTCGTCACTCGTGCAACTAAGCCCTAGTGGAAAAGATCTATTAGCATTTTCACTCTACCATGATTGCAAAGAACCCTTGGAACATAGAGGTAGGATAAATTACATCGAGGGGGAAAGGGGACGTTCCGATAACTCTCAACTCACCTTCTTAACCTTCTTTATTCTTGCTAAGTCTCACCTAATGAAGTGTCACCCATTCAAAAGGTTATCTAGAGAAATTCTCAACCATAGTGTCACTCGTAATGGAAAATCAAACCAACAAGTAAACAAGATTGAAACTCAATTAAAACATCAATTAAAGGAAACATAATAGAAGTTAATGAAACAAAATCGTCCTACGGTTTACAAGTCCAAGTACCCACAAAGGATTTAGCTCTCCATGGAGCAATACAAAATCAAAGATGAAATCAAAAGTGAATGCGAAAAGTACATAAAGATAATACCCTTGCTTTCTGTGGTGATGGTCTTGATAAGCTGCTTCTTCTCTAAAGATGCCTTCATCGAGCCTAGGGGACACCTCGCCGAATCAATGCCATCAAAAGCTCCCCTAATAACTCTCCTAAGATGAAAATTGATGTCAAATGCCATAAACACGCTCTAAAATCCCAGTAAAAACCTCTCCAAGCCCTAGCCGCACTCTTTCCCAAAGATAGGCAAAAAGATCCCCAAAACGATACTTCGAAGCGGTTTTTAAAGTGCTGAAATCTAGATTTCACAGGCCCCTAAGGAAATTCCACACGGGCGTGTGAATTTCCAAGTTCTTCACTTTCTACACGCTGTGAATAGTAGCTACTATAGTACTTGCTAAAGTAAATTACTATAGTACTTTGCTACGTCACTCCCGAATTGCTACGTCACTCCCGAAATCTTCTTCTACCATTGAGGCTGCATGGTTGGGCACACATCCATGAGGTAAATCATCTCGCATTTTCACTTTCAAACACATTGATAAGTGCTTGTATGATAAGAATGCGAAGTGTTCTTTCCTTATAATGAGCATTACTTTTATCAGGTTTAAGCGCTAATACATGTGTATAAGTATTCTTTTGCGCATGTAGGGTTGCAAAGCTAAATATTGAGAAAAAAGCCAATGTAGATCGTAAATGCACTATTTGATGAAGTTTTGGGAAGGAACAAACGCGAAGACACAAGTCGGGCTCAAGATACGAGAATGTGTGCTAGTCTCCAGGTATTCAAGCGAGTACAATGATGTGGAGGGGCACAGCGGCAGTCACATTTGAGTATCTCGATTTGTGCATTAATAGTAAGATCTTCACCAATAAGGCCGTTTATTGAAGAAGCGATGCGATCTACGGCGTAAATGTATGCCTGTTTATGTTACCTCGATGAAAAAACATGGATTCGGGAGTGTTTCTAGCCAGTGACATAGCAGGTTATTGTAGTAAAACATTGTAGAAATTTACTGTAGTAATATTGTTCATGGTCGTCCAAAAATGAGATTTCCAGAGAATCCACACGGGCGTGTGGAAATTCCCCACACCCATGTGGATGCCTGATTCCAGCCCTCTTAAAGCCGTGATTCAGCCCGATTTTAGCATCCTTCTTTCCATCTTTTCTCTAACTTTGGAAAGTCTTGCGGCTAGGGTTTAGAGAGGTATTGGCAAGGATTTTGGAGGGGATTCTATGCCTTTGACACTGTGATTCACTTGGAAGATAGCTATTTGGGGGAGCTTTCATCGGCACTGATCCGGCGAGATGTGCCCTAGGCATGACAAGGGGACCTTTGAAGAAGGCGCAGCCACTCCACAAGACCATCGATACGACTATCGATGGGGTTTTCCTATGGACTATTTGTTTTTACTTCCGATTTTACAATTGATTGTATCTTGCTCTATGGAGAGCTAAACCCCTAGTAGGTACTTGGATTGGTGAACCCTAGGATATATTTGTTTCATTAAACCTTTTATTATGCTTTCTTTAATTGATGTTTTAATTGAGTTCCAACCTTGAATGCTTGATTATTTGAATAATCCCATTAGAGTGACACTAGGGTTGAGAGTTCACCTTGGTAACCCTTGTGAGTGAGTGACACATCATGAAGGTTAGGCAAAGCTAGATTGGAGAGGGTTGAGAGGATGAATCGAGAGGTAGCAGAGCGTCCCCTTTCCCATCAGGTGTGATTTATCCTACCTCCAATTCCTTGAGTTATTTACAGGTACAATAGAGTGAAGTGCTAGAGGATGAACTCCGCTTGGGCTTAGTTGCGCGAGCGACAAAGTGTAGTGTTGAAGTGAACTCTAGTTTCTGGAGCTTAATTGTGACTAGGGGTCTTTCACCTGGACCAAAGGGTTAGGTCTACATATAGTAATAGGCTTTATCACTTGGAATCCCTAGAACTCCATGACTTATTAATGCATTAGTTAGGAAGCATCCATCACGACTTGGAATGAGATGGTCGAGGCTTTCCTTTCAAGATACATTCCTCCGAGGAAGTCGGGCCAAGCTTCATAATGAGATATTGTCATTTGTGCAGATGGAACTGGAATCATTGTTTGAG